>NC_092352.1:22178639-22331663 GCF_963676685.1 Mytilus edulis | reverse complement strand
AAACTTGACAATGTAAAATAAAGTTACATTGAAACAGTTGAATTTATAACGGAAAAAAAATTAGTAGTATATCTGTGAGAAATTTTCCCATGAACTAACAGTCTGTAACAATTTGTAAGGATCTCAAACACAAAGATATATTTTACTTCTGCCACTCTGAGGTTCTCTCTTCATACTTACCGTGCTTCAAATTTCTGTTTCATAAATTTATTGAGCTATTTGCATTTGTTTGAGAAAGAAATAGTTTTCAGTGATTACCATAACTTTTCTTTAATGGTATGGTTATTGTTTAACACTTTTATTTTTTTTCTTAAGTGAAGTAAAATGCACATTTTTGTTGTTGCAGTAAATATATTGCAGATGAAGTAAATCTTATAAACAAGAAGGAACATTCGATCAGACAGCATAGTTTCTTTTGTATTTTGAATTTAAAGTTAGAATACTTTTGACTAAAATATCCCTCTTTTCACAGTATATTATTTTGTATTTGATAATTCTTAATGTCTTACAAAATGTATTTAATTTAGGATAAGTATATTGATATTAAGTATTCATTCCAATATAAATAAAAGTTAAAATCAAATATGTATATATTATACACAAAGGTTACTCTGACCAACCATTACTTACATTTGTTGTATTTTAATTAAAAACTTTTAGGTTAACCACAACATGGAAAATATGGTATAATGGACAAAATTTTACAGTTACAGATTTTTGCCTACCAACCACCCCATTTAAGCATTTTAATTTGCATATTAGAATGTTTTTTTGAAAAGCCATCTTTTCCAAAGTTTTTCTTTCCAAGGGAATAGAATGAGGGTTTTGTTCATAAGTTGAAATAATGGTTTTGTGTCACTGTCACCAATTAAAAGGGAAAAAGGGATATGTTAGCTACAATAAATTCTGACAGTAATGTTGATCAATGTTGCCAAGAATATAGACCAATTAAACTATGAACTAAATTAAAATTTAACAGTCTGAAATAGCAATGTGATATTTTCAAGTCTAGTTAGAAGCTAGTACTATCCCTGATATTTGAGCATTAGAAGGCATGAGGTCCAGGGACACAGATATCTATACTATTAAACGAGAAGACCTCAATTTGTGTGTCGCTTCTCTTCCTTCCACAATAGATTAATCATCATGCCTCTGTGTCCTATAGGTACCATGTATTGTTGCATTTGTCATCCATTCTAATGATTATTCAGTTTGGGTTATTTTGGGAGAAAAACAAAAAAACTGCGTCCGGATATCTTTCTGTCATTGGACGAAACTTTAAGTCAGACTAGACATCCGGTTTGGGTTTTTTCTGTACTTTGTACATACCAAAGACTATGAATAACGTGTATTTGCTATCTGCTACCATTTTCAAGTTTACTATCCACGGTGGTCAATGAGTTTATTAAATAGAGAGGGTCTATATAATATGTGAATGACCGCAGTGGATCGATTAGTAAATTGAGAGTTGATAGTAAAAAGCAAATACACTTTATTTATAGTAATGTATGTTCATAATATACAGATAAACGCTAACCCCATCATTGAAATCAATAGAAAAAAAATTATAGGAGTTTTGGAGGAAAAAAATTAGGAGCCGGGCTAGAAAAACAATTGTCGTGTCCCAAAGTACAAATAACTTTTGATACCTTTACTGAAATTATTCAGTCATAAAATCTTTGACAAAAATTCATCGGGCCACTAAGTATATTAAATAGAGAGGGTCTATATAATATATCAATGACTGCTGTGGATTGATTAGGTAACTGAGAATTGATAGTAAAAAGCAAACACACTTTATTTATAGTAATGTATGTTCATAACATACTAAACATAATACATTTTACTATGTTCATATTGAAATAAATAGAAAACAAAACCAAAAAATTGGAAATTTGGGGGGAAAAGAAGAAGGGGTTGAAAAACAATTGTCCTGTCCCCAAGTACCTATAACTTTTATTACCTTTCCTGAAATTCTCATGTCATTTTTTTTTAACAAAAATTCATCCTACAACACTTTACATACTTTCAACTACGCTCTGGATGCCCGTTCTTTCGCGGGTGTGTTCTAAAATTTATCATCCTTGCTTAAAGTATTTCAGTTTGGGTTATTTTGGGAGGAAAACAAAAATATAGGCGTCCATATATTGTTTCCGTCATCGGACTGACTTTTTGAGAAATATAAAAGACTTCTGCTGCCCTTTAAGCCTGTTTTGAAATTAAACATAAATTGCGTAAGTACTTGGGACAGAACAATTATTTTTTGTGTTTTTCTGTATACTATGATCATCCATATACTATAGATAAAGTGTATTTGCTATTTATATATATTATCAATTCCAATAGTTTTCTATCCACGTAGGTCACTGAAATTTTTCTGTATACTACATACATATATACTATGAATAAATTGTATAAATTTGCTATAATTTACTACAAATTCCAATAGTTTATTCAGGTGACTTTTAATATTTCAGTGACTGTTTTATATAGTAATTACAGTATAATTACATATATATGTATGTTTAGAGTAAACAGAAAAAGAGACAAAATAAAAATCGGTATTTGGAAAAAGGGGGAGGGCCAAAAATATGTGCCCAGTCCCCAAGTACCTTTGACTTTTGATACTTCTCCAGTTATTTTTTTTTACAGCTTATATAAGCTCCATTTCCCCGTGATTTCACAGGTGTGTTCTAGTCGTCATTTGATTTTAGAAGGCATGATTTCTATATCCGTAGATAAAGTACTGTGAGTTTGTTTTATGTTGTTATGGAGAATCTATTAAAAGGGTATTGTTAAGCTGTTTTGTCCATGTTATCTTAGCATGACATTTCAAGATGAATCCTATAACATTCAGCATTTGATTTCAAAATTTGAAATTGTGACAAGTATGAGGTGTTAAAATCCATGTGTACCAGAAAAAACTATTGGGCTCTGTTCACTTTATGTATTCAAATATGAAAACTTTATAAATCCAAGTGCAGAATGATGAATATAGGTATATAATTCTGAGTTTGAAGGACTTTTTTGGGATTATTTAACCACATTTTCAACATATTAAAATTATTTAAAAAAAAAAAATACTTAATATTTTCAAATATATAGAGATTAATTTTGCAATGATCTGTTGTGCCAATATTTGCTTTATGCTTGAGATACATTTATGTAAATATTAAATAGCGAGTGTCATAAAATTAAATCTAATATCAAAATAATAGGCATATAGTCTTGTCACCTCTTTTCTATAACTTATTATACCTCTGTAAATATAGAGATAGATTGTAATGCAATCACTAATGTAAAAATGATGAATTGGGGCAGTGTAATTATAGAATTGTTCGAACACATTTTGACAAGATTTAGGTAAACACAAAATTTGTTTAGTATTTGTAGAACATGGTGTTTTTTGCATGCATTAAAAGGCAATTCTCCAAAGTATAATTGATAAGTGGGTGTATCTGCATTTCTTAAGGAAGTAGGCCTAATAACTGAGTTATCAGTTTACATCAGTATTACTAAACTAAATGTAAACACTTAAGAAATAACATCATCTGAGCAAGATTGAAACAATAAAATTCTGGAAATAATGCATTAAAAGGGCAAAAAACTAAAGTATCTAACGAATAAGGATGCTTTTAGACTGAATGAAAAATTTTATTAGTAAAAATGTAGTCATGTAATGGCAAGGGAGACAATTTAAATGATATTTGTTTGTATTTATTACTGTTACATGATATTAAGGAGATGCATTATAACCTGTCAATGAAACAACCATCAACTACTGACAAAAAAAAACTTATATGTGGTTCCTAAATGTTTCTCGTTCCTCGTTTGTTATATAGATTAGACTGTTGGTTTTCCCGTTTGAATGGTTTAACACTAGTAATTGTTGGGGCCCTTTATAGCTTGCTTTTCAGTGTAAGTCTAGGCTCTGTGTTGAAGACTGTACCTTGACCTTAATGATTTACTTTTATAATTGTGACTTGGATGGAGAGTTGTCTCATTGGCACTCATACCACATCTTCCTAAATCTACTTATAGGGCATTTAAAACAGTTTTCCAACCCCTGACCCCCTCCCCCCTTTTGGATCTGCCGCTTGCATGTATTTAACATATACATTAAATGAATATCATATAAACATCAATGTTAACTTGTTAAATTTACATAACCTCTTTTGAACTTTATAACTGTTGAAACAACACCAGTGATCTATACCGAAAATCAATTAAGGATTAAGGGATACAAAAAGTTAAAAAAATGCCCAAAGCCAAGTTTGATAGCTTTTTTGGCATATTCTAACAACATAATCGAATAATGACCTCGATAGAATAGACGTCTATTTTCATGATTGATTAATCTTTATTTATTTGGTTTCAATTGCTAAACAAATAAATGCTTAATTCATCAAATATTATAAGCATTTTAAATAAAGTGTTTTTTATGTTTATTTTTTGGAATCTGCATACTCAATCAGATACTCATTCACATATGTATTGGCAATACAAAATTCTCAAAAAATCAAACTTCTTTGATTTACCATAAAGATCACAATAACTTAAAACTTAGAATCCATGTTGTTATATGGGAATAAATATATAGATTTAGAAATGATAAAAAAACAACATACACAAACTTCCTGAATGTTTTGTGTATTTGTTTCTGGATGATGTTAATTTTTTTTAAACAGTCTTAGGTGTGGTGATTCTGTGTCATTTACACAAAAATGGCTGTACCAAGTCAAGAATATGACAGTCGTTATTCATTAGTTAAATGTCTTTCAGCTCTTGATTATGCCATTTCGATGATATGATTGGAGACTTTCCATTTTAAATTTTCCTCATAGTTCAATGTTTTTGTTGTCGAGCCTGCAACTTTTGTTGCAGAAAGCTCAACATAGGTATAGTGTTCCGGCGGCGGCGGTGGTGTTAGCTCACTTCTTAAAAGCTTTATATTTTAGAAGGTGGAAGACCTGGATGCTTCATACTTTGTATAAAGATGCTTCATGTTACGAAGTTTCCGTCAGTCACATGTCCAATGTCCTTGACCTCATTTTCATGGTTCAGTGACCACTTGAAAAAAAAGTTCAAATTTTTTGTTATGTTGAATTCTCTCTTATTATAAGTAATAGGATAACTATATTTGATATGTGTGTACCTTGCAAGGTCCTCATGTCTGTCAGACAGTTTTCACTTGACCTCGACCTTATTTCATGGATCAGTGAACAAGGTTAAGTTTTGGTGGTCAAGTTCATATCTCAGATACTATAAGCAATAGGGCTAGTATATTCGGTGTATGGAAGGACTGTAAGGTGTACATGTCCAACTGGCAGGTGTCATCTGACCTTGACCTCATTTTCATGGTTCAGTGGTTATAGTTAATTTTTTGTGTTTTGGTCTATTTTTCTCATACTATATGCAATAGGTCTACTGTATTTGTTGTATGGAATGATTGTAAGGTGTACATGTCTAGCGGGCAGATGTCATGTGACCTTGACCTCATTTTCATGGTTCAGTGGTCAAAGTTAAGTTTTTGAGTTTTGGTCTTTTTATCTAATACTATATGCCATAGGTCAACTATATTTGGTGTATGGAAATATTTTATGATCTTTATGTCAGTCGGGCAGGTTTTATTTGACCGTGACCTCATTTTCACGGTTCATTGCACAGTCACTGTGACAGTGTTAAGTTTTTGTGTTTTGGTCTATTTTTCTTAAACTATAAGTAATGGGTCAACCATATATGTTGTAAAAAAGCATTGTTAGCTGTACATGTCTGCCTGGCATGGTTCATCTGACCTTGACCTCATTTTCAAAGTTCATTGGTCTTTGTTTAGTTATTTTGGTTAATGTTAAGTTTATGTGACAGTTGTAATAAAGCTTAGCTTTACACTTAGGACTATCAACATAATATCAATGATTAGTATAGATGGCGAGACATTTCAGCATGTGCACTCTTGTTATTTTACGTTTTACGTTTATTTTATGTCTCTTTTTAATGGCAGAGTGAGGGTTACAAAAAGTTCAAAAACATCTTATAGTAACTGAAATGGGTTGGGTGGGTGCGGAATATGGATATTTATTTTGTGTTATCAATTCCTCATGCAGTTTTAAACCTAGATTCATGAAACTTCACCAAAAGATTGTACACCTACTAAAGCTGTGCACCTGCTGTTATGAAATTAGTTTAGGCATCTTTCATCCATTATTTCCAGACTATGGAACTTTGGAAGATAGTCATTGTTTCAGAATAAAAATTCAAAGACGGTACACATAGTTGTTAAACCATTTTTTGCACATTTTATATTTCCATATATTTAGATATTTCAGAAATATTCAGTGCAACTTGACCTTTTGAGTCTTTGATCAGTTTTTGATATTATGTAAAGTGTTTGATCCTGAATCTTTTTCGCTTCATATTTTTTTCTGAACACTATTTCATATATACACTTCATTGATTTTACAAGTCCTTTTCTTTCAAGTTTATACCAAAAATAAAGCAATATTGTATAAATTTTGATATTTTACTTGACATAAAAGGCATAGTACCTGTAACGTATTGTCATTAAACAATTTCATAATTGGTTAGATGTGCAATAAAAAGATGTTAACGGCCATTTGATAAGTTGTATGGTTAAGTTGGATTGATTTTATACAATGGAACCTCTTAGAATCCAATATTTACTGAATAGGGAATCAATAGTACAAATGTCGAACAACGGAAAGAAAAAACAATTATATATTGTCACATTACAAAACAAATATGAACAGAACAAACATGCTTCATCAGAAAGATTTGTAGTTACAGTTTTTAGGATATATTTTTATCATAAAAATGTTAAAACAAAATAAAAGGTGAGAAACATAATTAATATATTCAATATTTTGCAATTAATTCAATTTGTATGAAACTAATAAACGACATTTAATTTATCATGTATTGTACATGTTACTTGGCTAATTTGAACTTTTTTCGTTTATTTAATAATTTGAATTTTTTTTAGAAAAACTTCATTTTACTTGGGGATATACAATTGTTTAGACAAATGAAGTGTCCTATAATTAGGGACATTTTGGTGACATATTTATTCATTGGATAATTTTAAGTTACTGAAATTAACATGTAAGAAATTATACGTAGAACTAAAGGTGTGAAAAATGAAGTGAAGGGAAAATGTAAGATTAATTAAAGTTATTTTTTGAAGTAATTATCTTGAAATTATTCACCACATGTTATTACATGTCTTTTTGATTAGAGAAATGCTACAAATTGGTCAAGTTAAGTGAGTATTGCCTGTTTTCAATATCCAGTATAAATATTGGTTGGAAACTCTGAATTTATATATATCTTTATTCTCACAAACCAAATTACCAAGGTATTGAGATATTTATACATAATTCAATACAATTACATAAATAATATAGAACATACAGAAACACAGCAATAGATACAGTAACTAAGATTTAATGTAAAGCTGACATTGTTCAATTTTTTATACTTTAACTTGAAATTGAATTATTAAACATGAATGTGTTGGATATTTCTCAAAAGCAACAACTAGTTCCTGTCATTGATGTTTTCAGTTTTCATAGACGTAAACATCTCTTAATGGATTTTGTTTATAAACTTGTGACATTATGGAGCCCAAGCAAGCAGCAGCCCTATTATCACATATGACTTTTAAATGAGAATGTCAAAGGAGTTATATCTCTCTTAAAGTCTTAAATTGTAATATCAGTCTAAGAATTGAGTTTTAATTTTACCTCCAATTTTGTTTGATACAATGAAATTTTAATATATTTAAAATTAGATATTTTTTTAATTTATTGGTTTAAAATTCTGCATGTATAACTGAAAAGTTGGTTTATTTGTAGAGATATCTTTTTATTACATGTTATATGAACCTTATGTTTTGGAATACATGTTTTGAAATGTTTGTCTGTATTTGATATATTTTGGTATATAATCCACTAAAAAAAGTATGTTATAATTAGCAACTGAGATCACACCAGTTTTTGGTTGGATTCATGTTGCTTAGTCTTTAGTATTCTATGTTTTTTTTTGTGCTATTATTTTTTTGTCGGTCTTTTTCCTTTTTTAGCCAATGGCATTGTCAGTTTATTTTCGACTTATGAGATCGAATGTCCCTCTGGTGTTTTAAGTAAATAGAAGTGTTTTGAACTGACAGTACTTGTTTGTTTGTGGTTTAAGTGTCTTTGTTTATTAGTTTCAGTGACAAAGATAAGAATGCCAGACTTGAGGAGCAGATGAAGCTTCACCATCTTCAACAGCTAATGAAGGAGTTTGTAAACCATAAGCCAGATGGCGTAGTTATTCAGGAAGCATCCACTTATTTCCCACCAAAAGTGAAGGAAAGGGCACCAGGCTTGATGAACCTAGAAGAATTCAAGACAACCGTGTCCAGGGTTTTAAAAACAAATGAATATGATGAATATTTGGAGAAATTATTCTTGAAGGTATATTTTGAAGAAAAAAATATGAGCTCATACATTAAATTTTCATATTTGTATATGTTTACCTCTTGTGAATGTGACAGAGTGTTTTTAAATAAATCATATTGTATTATTATTGAGTAGAAGTCTCTACTTCAAGACAGTATTCATCTCATTATAGATAGCTTTACAAAAAAACAAATGTAGATTATTTTTCAAAATATAATGAAACAGTTATTTCTAGTCCAAACTTTCATATACATATTTGAGGACTTGCCACATATTTTACAATATTAGGATACTAGATTGGGAAAGGATACTATTGGGATGAATACAATTGTTACAAAACTCCTTTCAATTCCAGGAAGTAAACATATATCAACAGAACAATATTTTTATTGCTGTTCTTCATTTTGACGTTTTAAGAAGTTCATTTACAATGAATTAATGAGTTCAAACCTTTCAACTAAACCAAGACAATCCTTCCAAACTTTATTGTAAATGACTATCATGTTATAAATATAATTTATTTGCAGCTTGATTCTACATGTGATGGGTTCGTAGATTGGAATGAATTCTGTACATACCTTCTGCTGTTGTACAGAGAAAATGATTACATGAGCACCAAAAGAGAGATTCCATTCCTGGCTGAGGCTAAAATTACACATGTCATTCATAACAGGGTGAGTCAAAACTACACACGTCATTCACAATAGAGTGAGTCAAAAATTACACTTGCATTCACAATAGGGTGAGTCAAAAATTACACATGTCATTCAAAATAGGGTGAGTCAAAATTACACATGCCATTCACAATAGGGTGAGTCAAAATTACACATGTCATTCACAATAGGGTGAGTCAAAATTACACATGTCATTCACAATATGGTGAGTCAAAAATTACACATGTCATTCACAATAAGGTGAGTCAAAATTACACATGTCATTCACAATATGGTGAGTCAAAAATTACACATGTCATTCACAATAGGGTGAGTCAAAAATTACACATGTCATTCACAATAGGATGAGTTAAAGTTGCACATGTCTTTCACAATAGAATGAGTCAAAATACACATGTCATACACAATAGGATGAGTCAAAATACACATATCATTCAAAATATGATGAGTCAAAACTAGACATGTCATTCACAATAGGGCGAGTCTAAAATACACATGTCATTCACAATATGATGAGTCAAAACTAGACATGTCATTCACAATAGGGTGAGTCTAAAATACACATGTCATTCACAATATGATGAGTCAAAACTAGACATGTCATTCACAATAGGATGAGTCTAAAATACACATGTCATTCACAATAGAATGAGTCAAAATAACATATGTCATACACAATAGGGTGAGTCTAAAATACACATGTCATTCACAATAGAATGAGTCAAAATAACACATGTCATTCACAATAGGGTGAGTCTAAAATACACATGTCATTCACAATTGGGTGAGTCAAAATTACATATGTCATTCACAATTGGGTGAGTCAAAATTACATATGTCATACACAATAGGGTGAGTCTAAAATACACATGTCATTCACAATAGAATGAGTCAAAATAACACATGTCATTCACAATTGGGTGAGTCAAAATTACATATGTCATACACAATTGGGTGAGTCTAAAATACACATGTCATTCACAATATGATGAGTTAAAACTAGACATGTCATTCACAATAGGATGAGTCTAAAATACACATGTCATTTGCAATTGGTTGATTACATTACAAAATCTATTAGAATTTCCTTGGTTCTTATGCTCTTAAATGTGTATGCAATTTTGTCAGCATGAATTTGTAACAAATACAATAGAGAAATAAAAAAGCAAGTCCCTCCCATTGCTATCTACACATACAGTATGCTGTATTGATCACTGTTCATTGTTAAACTATAGATTGCTTGCTTTGTATATTACCAGCTGCTGTTTTAACATCAAGCCCATTGTCTGTTTAAATATCCAGTAATTGTTATTACATAATTTGTCTGTGAATAATAAGCTGCAGTTTAAATATGATTTGAAAAAAATTATAATATTTTTGTCAGTGAAAAACATCTAAGTACATAATTGTATAATAAGTTTCTATTTATGTGCATTATTGTAATAGGTCTTGTGTAGAAAGTTAATTTACTTCTTAGCTGAGTAGAATAAACTTAATTTAGTGCAAGCATAATACTTGTGCATTTTATATGTAACTTGTGAAAAATTGAGAATTATCAAAACTTGTAGGTAATTTTTGAAAATTAAAATCAAATTCATTACTAAAAAAAGAACTAAATAATTGGAAGAAAAATATAACAGTTAACATATTGGCAGAATGAGCATTTCTGTTGTTTTAGTCAGTATTGGTATATCATAGATCATATATTAAAATTTCACTTTCTTAGATTTTATTTGATATCGTAAAAGTCTCAATACTACTACATGTATTAAATCATCAATCAGTGGTGATGATAATAATAACTTATAATTTCAGCAAGAAGTAACCACTAAGATGATCACAGTGGATAATCCAACGAGATATGTCTCATTTAGTAAGGTTAGTACCACAGGAGTATGCCTATTTGCCTTTTCAAGTAAAATTAATCCCACAATATATGGCCTATTAGCTAGGGCAAGAAGATATGTTTCATTTGTAAGATAAGTCACACAAGATGCACCTCATATAGAAAGGTTAATTGATTGATTTATAAGCTTAACATTCAGTGGCAAGTATTTCATGCTTGATCAGTTCCCTTACAACTATATCTGTATTAGTAATGTAAGTCTCACAAGGTATGTCCTATAAGCAAGGTTGGTCCTAAAAAATATCTTTTTATGCCCCACCTACGATAGTAGAGGGGCATTATGTTTTCTGGTCTGTGCCTCCGTTTGTCCGTCCGTCTGTCTGTGCCTCCATTCGTCTGTCCGCTTCAGGTTAAAGTTTTTGGTCAAGGTAGTTTTTGAAGAAGTTGAAGTCCAATCAACTTGAGACTTAGTACACTTGTTTCCCATGATATGATCTTTCTAATTTTAATGCCAAATTATAGTTTTGACCCCAATTTCATGGTCCACTGAACATAGAAAATGATAGTGCGAAGTTCAGGTTAAAGTTTTTGGTCAAGGTAGTTTTTGATGAAGTTAAAGTTACATCAACTTGAAACTTAGTACACATGTTCCCTATGATATGATCTTTCTAATTTTAATTCCAAATTAAAGTTTTTACCCCAATTTCACGGTCCACTGAACATAAAAAATGATTGTGGGAGTGGGGCATTCGTGTACTAATACTATGGACACATTCTTGTTTACTCATTAAATTGGCTTGCTTTATATTAATGCTGATGAAGTCAGTATCAAAAACAAAATGCAATTATTCTATAAATATTTTGTCTTTGAGTTAGCAGAGATTCATCCTATTGATATAGTTTTTCCCGATACTCCTTGGATTTAATCATAAAACAAAGCATTGTATGGCATGTTTAGACCAGATAAAATTACATTTTTTATGAGTGTTGGCTACAAAAACAAAGCTTCTAAGATTATAAAAAGTAAAAAAGGGAGAATTTATGTTCAAGAAATAACTAAATATGCATACATGTACTAATTTACAAAATAATAAGGCCCAGGATATGACCTTTGTTTAAACCTGAAAAAAAATTCAGATTAGTGAGTAAAAATAAACATTGTGTGTCTCCAGACTAAATTGTGTAAATATTTGTACTTGGATATTTTAAAAATTAAATACAACCACAACATCTATACATTTATTAAATTAATATCGTGGTTAAACATTTAATTTCATATTAATATCACAGGAAGAAAAATATTTATTGGATTAGAGTTATGTATTGGTTAATTGTATTAGCTGAATCACTCCTTGTAGGCTTGTAATAGCTAATGGTTTCATTAATTAGGATTACGCAGCATCTAACATAAAACAATGTTTTCTATGTTGACGTGCTGGGTTCAATAACTGTACCCTATAACCCAGCAGGAGGCGAATAGAAGTATTTAATGTGATGTTTTATAAATCCTTATTAGGTACTTGCTAATAGTGGTAGAATCATTGATAGTTTACGGTTGATTAAAGTCAAATTACTATGTCCAATGTGAAAAAATGTATGACAGAAATCGTTGATTATAAATAATTCTTTTAATTGAGTTGTCAGATACTGTACTACCAGGCATATATATATGGATTTTTTTTGTTATATTAAAGGCAAATGATTGGCAATTAAAAAACCTGCAATTAATAGTTGCTTTGCAAAAGTTAACACATTGTTTACTCTAATGCATGGCCAATGTACCTGACATGAGGCCTATATTCATTAAACATGTATCTCCATTTCTTCATTTAAGAAATCATTCATAGGGGCTTGAATATATCGTGATTTTACCACGGGTTGGCCCTTTATGACAAATATTTTACCCTGAGCGATAGCGAGGGGTAAAATATCAGCATAAAGGGACAACCTGTGGTAAAATCTAGATATATTCAAGCCCCCATGAATTATTTTGATTCTCATAGGACAAATACGGCAATTCTTTTCGATCGACACGCTCTAGGTGGAGGCAATTATTTGCCGTTCCCATAAATAAACACACTATTTAATTGGCATAAAAGTACGGAGCAAACTGAATTAGTGACATGCTAAAACTATTTACAATAACATATTAAGATAGTTTTGAATGATAATTAACTTATATGTCTTAAAAATATTTATGGATAATATCACATTTTAGCATCATCTGTTTACGTTTCCTTCTTGTGATGATTTTTCGGTTTCACAAGCGTGTATTTTCCCTAAAATGCTTAAATTCTTACGTCATGGTTCTATGATGCTGAGTACCTCATTCATAAAAAAAGCATTTGACGTGGAAGTAGGATCGGAACAGCCAAACCAATATATTCATATTTTACCGCGGGTGTATACTCAAAGCGTTTGAAGGACGTCATGTTAGAATATGGTTTAATAGTATCACTTCTTCTTTGCTTGTTCTTTTTCTCATACAACCTTGTCTTGCTCCTTTGACATTGACTTATAATTAAGGAATAACAGTACTGTAGTTGAAGAGTTGCCACCGTCAATTGTAGATTTGACGGTCGCAAATGCAGTTTTACTGGCGATGCGTAGCGGAGACAGTAAAACGGAGATTTGCTTCCGTCAAATCAAAATTGACGGTGGCAACTCTTCAACTACAGTACTGTTATTCCGATTCTAATGCATTACAAAAAGAAATAATACGATAAAACTTGAAAAAATGTCTAAATTTGACAAATAGAAAAAATCAGCGAAACTTCATGAATGATTTTGGCACAAAGACGTCATGGCTAAACGTGACGTCATACAAATGAAAACTTACAAACTGGAGGTTATCACGTTACCTGTACGCTTCAAATTCGGATAAAATTACATTAAAACGGCGAATTCGAGGTAGGTGGTGTTTTATTTTCGATTATATAGTTCTTTAGTTACGCCTGGTCAACTGTGGATTTGACGGCAACTTTTAGCCAATGAAAAAAATTGTTACATCCAAATTGCATTAGAATATGTAATTAATCTTCGTATTCTAAATTGTAAGATATTTGCGCATTTACCATATGTGGTATTATTATTTGCCTTAGAATTCTTTCCCGTACTAAAATGTATGTTTTATTTCTTGCCTTTGTGTGTGTGTCCTATAAATAATGGGGAGACATGTTTTAGTCCATTAAAACAGTTACACATATTAATGATTTGATAGATTTGAGTGTCGTTTGTAATAATTCATAAAATATTTTAATATTCAAATGAAAGATACATGTATTACAGACAATAACTCGGAAATGAGTGTAAAGTGATTCTCTGACTTAAAGATTAAATTGGGAGGGAGATCTGCCACTTCAGAGGTTTTATTTTCCATTAATAACCTCCCAATATTTTGATTTTATAAATAAAATGTTTGTTTTTTTACAGGAAGGAGTGATCAACATATGGCACCCACATATGAGTTATCCAGAAAAACATGTTGTCATGATGGATGAAGGTACAGAACAGTCCAATCAAAAACGTCGTTACAAAACATGGATAACAGATGCTGTATACATGCCAAATTGTAACAAGATTGCTATTGCAACAACTAGTCGAGACATCAGATTCTATGATTGTTCTACAAATCAGTATTATTTAGAATTCCATTTACATGGTTAGTATTTGCAAGACTACTTTGAAGTTTGACTAGTTATCTGATTGCTTTACCTGAGGGTGGTAATGCCCTTTACCATTAGGCGTCAAACAGTCATTTTCAAATTGGTTAAAATTCTACCGTGATTCAGCAAAATATCCTTATCGTGATTCGTCAGATGTCTCAAACAATTATCATTACTGTTATTTTTGGAGAAAAAATAGTGTGATTCGTCAAATTCAGCTGATTTTTTTATCGTTTAAAAGAAAGTGTACATTTTATTGTCATGCACTAAAAATTACCGTTAACGTCATTTGGCTAGAATTTTTACCGTTATACGTCATGAAGGTACCCCCTTTACATCCCTCTTACATGAATGGTTTGAAGTATTAGAGTGCACCCAGTCATTGAAGTAGTTCATTCAGAGTTGAATTTGGCCACTCTATTATACTTTTATTGATAAATAAGCCATTCTTTACCCTAGAATGTCATTTTGTTTCTATTGGTTATAACAAATTATGAAATATTTTACATCTTGTTTGCCGTGAACAGCTGATTTGAATCATTGACAGCCTGGTTACTACTACTACGTTCTCAGTTTTATTCTGTAAGGGATTGTGTTGATATTAAATCTTTGATAGACTGATATATTTACTCTCAGCTTTTACAGACATTTAGCGATTTACAATATCCTTAACTTATACAGTAGTATGTCGGAGGTAACTGGATTAACAACATTAACTTTTCCACCTTAAACATACAGAACAGCCTTAAATTTACTGACAAAATTGAAATAAATGATTTTGGGGAACCTCTCATGAATTTTCAGCAATTAATATACATTTTAACAGTTATGTAAATTTTCAGCCATGTTATTATAATTGGATTGTTATATTTTCAGCTATGACAGATGTAGCCAGTTGTTTAGATTATTGGTATGATCATAAGGTATGTCTCTTAAAATTATACATTTCTGTTACCGATGTTAGCAACCTCATCAATGGACAATTATGACTCACATACATGATGCCTTTTTGTACTTCAGGGGTTCTAATTTTGTATACTTTGTCCTGATGAAGCCGATCTAATCGGCAATACATGTCGACAATAAAAGTTGCAGTTTACTTACGTGTTGTTGTCAACGTAGCTGTATTTGATTTTTTTTATCTGACAACCCTGCATACCATCTTGTATCCACTTGAGGAAACTCTACCAAGGGAACTCTACCAGCACAAAACATAAGAGGCGTTGGTTCAGCAGTTCTTTATTACTGTTACTTGTAGATAAACTATTATTTCTGCTAGTCACTTGACAAACTCATACATTTAGGGAAAGTATAGATTGGCTAAGAAAATAAGAGAAATTTAGATTTATCAAATAAGAAATAATTAAGTATTTATCTGAAATGAGCTAATAATGAAAGATATTTATCTACAGAAAACTACTTTCCAGTACCCTTGTAGAATTAAATATTTGTGACTTTAGGCAGTTTTTCACTCTTTGGTCAGGTTGTTGTCTCTTTGGCACATTTCCCATTTCCATTCTCAATTTTTAATATACCGGTAATGATTTTAATGATTACATTTCAGTTCCCTAATAGTCCCTCATTGTTACTGGTAGGAGTCGACTCTGGTGCAATTCATCTGTTATACTTCCAAAGACCTGTTACCAGACTGTTCTCCTCTCAGAATAAAAGTGAAAGTGGAGTTGTCAGGGTTCCATGGAATGTAAGTATACTGTCAATCACAAAAATCAAATTTATTTTCAAGATACAGTCTCTTCTGTCTTGTGTGACTTTCAATACAGTCTATTCTGTCTTGCGTGACCTTCAAAAGGGAAACTGGTTTTAGACAAGTGGTCTAACGTGACGTACCCAAATTGCACCGAGTACCCAAATTGGACTTTTTAAGCAAAAATAGCAAAGAAAATCTTACACGATTTCCTAGAGACTAAACAATTTGGATTTTTATGATTTGATACTATGCACTTCTTTCAAGATTGGTAAACATATTTAGATATACACAAAATGTTCACAGTATTTATCAACAGATAAAGTGTTTACTGAAAAAGCAAAATGTATGGAAACGTCGCCATGCGATGTCATATAAACGTCATCTTTTTGTAATTAGTAAATACAATATGTTACACAAAAATCCTTTTCTTAAAAAATGAAGAGTAAGCATGGACTTATATCCAATTGTTCAAAATATTTGAAGAAATTAAACAAAAGCTCTATTATTAGACTTTTGACGATATGAATTTAAGCATGGATGCAATTTGGGTACTCATCATTACAGAATCATTGATGGTTTGGAGGTCAGCTCAGACCAATTTTTCTGATTCCATATGGATTCAAAATTAAATTGGTGAAACCATATAGTAAATAATGATACATCTACATAATAAACACATAATGACAACTTTTATCAGAAGCATAAATAAACGTAGGTTAAAAAACTGTCAAAATAGGAGCAATTTGGGTACCCTCACGTTATATAAAATAGTCGCATTTTCACAGTTGATGGTAGTTTGCTGATGTTCTCATAAATCAATGAAGGAAAAAAAATCAATGTATCAAACAAAAAACTGATGTATTCCCATTAAACACATAACGGATGGAGACTGGGTGTTGGCTATACATGACCACATTGTGACAAAATGTGATACATGTTTTGATTGGTTTATACCAAAGTCACATTATGTATGATGTATGAATTTCAAATCTTGTTTTTATTAAATTTCTACTGGATATGTTTTGAAAAAATAATAACACTCATTAAAAATTTTGTCCTGTTTTCTATTATGGCGACAATTAATCTTACATTTTTGCAACAAATGGCAATAATAAATGTATGACAAAAAGTGTTCACTGTACAAAATATATCAATGAAACAAAACCAAAAGTATAAAAAAATATTGTTTTATTCAGTTAAAATTTTTTATTTTTACGATTCAGTTTAGATACTTAATTTTGTTCTGATATTTGATTGACAGAAAGTAGCAGTCAATCAAGACAGAGAGGACAAAGATAAAGATGACATGAAGAAATATGTACTGTATGATAAGATGTATCATGAGAAGCCACGAGTGGTCCCTAATGCTGTCAGACAAGTCAGATATATTCCAGATAAAAATAGCATCATTTCATCAACTAGTAGTTCTAATAGATCCCTTGTCATTGCTAATGTTACTAGTTATCAGAAAGAATCAAAAGAATTCACAGATAAAGTGTTCAAGGAATATGTGTTTAACATAGATAAGGTGAGAATTAGCAGACAAAGTGTTCAAGGAGCGTAGATTTTACTTGCCATTGGACATTCAGCCGCTGTCTGTCATCATCTTGATAAATAAAAAATGATACGGATATTTGGGATATATGATCCTGTTTAAAAAAAAAAATCCTCCCAAGTTAAGTTTAGTCTTTGATTCTAAGGATTTTCAGACCTCATTTTAGCATTAACTTATACAAAGTTATTTCTTTGCATCATGCAACAAGACTACTGATTTTTTTTCTCTAAGAACTAATCATTATCATTATTTAAACAAATAAAATGTTTATTTTGAAAAAAAAATAACCCTGCTTTATATTTTAGCATTTGCTGTTTTTGAAATTTTTATAGACAACAAATGGAGTAGAACATTTAGACTTTAACGAAACATGAACTTGTTTATATTTTAGGGAGTAGAGTGTTTTGACTTTAACAAGAACCTGAATTTGTTAGTCACTGGAAGTTTAGACCATCTAGTTAGACTTTGGAACCAGTATGTACCAACCAAACCAATGTCAGTATTGGAAGGTCATGCTGTGGGTGTTATAGGGGTCAAGATACATGAAGGATTAGAGCAGGTCTTCAGTTATTCTAAGGATGCTGTAAGTTTGTTTGTGTGGATTTTGTCTGAATTTATTGTTTTTGAATTATAATGCATATTGACCAATATTTTCAACTTCATACTTCAAAATGTTTTGGTAAGTAATACATGTACTTTTGACTCTAATGTGTACTTTTATTATTGCAAATCCTTGATGATAATGAACAGGCTTAATTAGTCAATGCTATTTTTTTAAACGAACATCTAAAATAGCATTACTCATATGGATATAAATGAGAGTGTATTGATGCAGTGAATACCATACCACATTTTCACAAATATTAGTGAAAAACACAATAATTAAAGGCTGATAATTTTTGCAACAACAAAAAAACAAATTTTGTTTTACCTTGATGTTTTAAATACCTGATTAATTTATATTTTTAGGTAGTAAAAGTGTGGGACATTAAGGAACAGTCTTGTCTACAAACAGTGGGCCTCAAGTTTCCGAATAGTATACATGGTAGAATGCCAGAACATGGAGAGTTTCCTATTCATCTTCAATGTTCTCCACAAGATGCCCTCCTTGTCACGTGTAACGATTACATTGGCATGCTGAAACTTGGACGTTCAAGTCAGCCGACAACAACACATACAGTAACTCATGATACACAGCTCTGTGGAGCTATTTATAATCCCTTCTTCAAACAGGTATTATACAAGTTATTCTCTCACAATACACATGCTATTGAGGTGTAATTCTTATATATACAATGGGGAGGAAATATAATGAACCATTAGTATAATTTACATTTAGTATATCATAGTTAAACTGTCTTGTAATACTAATGAACATAAGTCTAAAGCTACATGTGTTAATTTTAGAAAACTGGTGATCAAAGTTCCGAAAATGGAATTTTGAAAATAATTTTAGTTCAAAATGGATGTGAGTTTTCAGAAGATTTATAATGGAAACATAAGTTGAGATATATTGTGAAAACATTAAATAGTCCAATAATATAAAGAGCCATAAGTAACCAAGAAAATGATATACATCATTTGTGTGATAAATCTCTATTTATCAATTTGTTACTTAGGTTGTAACTGGATGTGACTCCTCCCATGTTGCAGTATGGGAATTAGAGAGTGGTAATAAATCTATTGTATTTTCCAATGCTCATGGTAATGAAGAGATTACTTGTATGGTGTTTGATGAATCATGGAGAAGACTGATAACAGGAGCTAGGAATGGGACCATTAAGGTTTGTATTGTCGTAAAGGTGACTTATAATTTGGAAAAAGGATGTTTTTTATGAAACTATGATGGATTGCAATTCTTAGTCAATTAGCAAATATTACATGCATGTTGGGACACTACAATATGAATATGATGCTGAGTTCACACGTAACTCGAATTCGATTCACATTAACTAATTTGAATTAGTTTAATTAGCATTCGCAACGTTTTACATCCTAACGTCAATTCTAATTCGAATTGCAATGCGCGTCAAATTCGCTTTACTGTCCTAACGACCTTAACTTTTAATTCGTATTAACAAAAATGTATTTCTAATGCGAATTGGATAATTCGAATTAGCCAATTGAATCAATTGGAATTAAAAAAGAAGAGTGTGTGAATGCGATTAGCGAATTCGATTCACATTCGATTCGAATTCAATTTGAATTAAACATACGTGTGAACGAGGCATATACCTTGCTAAAATTTTGTACTAGACCAGCAGGCTTGACCTAAATATTCAATGTTCTAGTTCACAAAGTAAAAGTCAGCAGGTTTATTTTGACGAAACATCTTGGACTTAGCAGCTGTTCAGCATTGGTCTGAATGCTGGTAATTTAATACAAAAATTGTTGAATTTGTTCTTTCATTTTAAGTTTATAAATGAATCTTGATGTTTTCTTCTTCTTTCTTTTTTAGGTTTGGAACTTCCAGAATGGTCATAATTTACATAAATTAGAACCTGAGGAGGAGGCTGAGGTGACAGGAATTCTGCCCCTTGTGGACATGAAAATGATTGTAGCTGTTGGTTGGAGTAGGAAAATTACAGTGTATGATGATTCTGATCCTGATGTAAGTTTATTTTATGATTTTTTATACATTTAAAGTGTTATACTATTGTTTGTTCATTCATTTATGCATTTCTTGAGGTATCCTAAAATTGCTTAAACAGACCTGTTTGAAAATTTATCACACAGCTTTACTCTATCAAATTTTTATGTTTGCTTGATTGAACGTAAACTTAATTTCAGTTTTTCATTTCATAATAATTGAACTTTATTATAGGCTGAAAAAAAAAAAAAAAAAAAAATGACAGAATTTTCTTTTTGTCTCAACTGTACTATTCAAATATTGGTGATACAATTTTAAATCATTTGAAAAATTCCTTTCAGAAATCGATAACACCATTTTATGATGGAAATTTTACAATGCTATTATTTTCGTGCCAAATTTTTATTTAAAAGAAAAACCAAAACAATTTAAGGCTAAATAAAAATAATTATCACTGTCTTTTTTTCAGAACACTTACATTGCTCCTAACTCCCACTGGAAAGGTGGACAGATCCACAAAGATGACATTTTGACCTTGGATCATTGTCATCCACATTTCATGGCTACAGCAGGATATGATGGGGAATTGTGTGTGTGGAATTTAGAGACCGAGAAAATATATCTACGTTTAAGACAAGGACAACCTTCTGACATGTATGTGTGAATAGTGTTGAAAATGAATTAAGCTCTGTATGATTGTCTTAAGCTTTAATTAAATGTGTAAATATGAAATTCTAATCTAATGATAATAGTAGAAATTTCAAAATTAATTTAAGAATTTATGTTTAAAATATGAAGCATGGATGTTGATTTGTGGAAGCAATTCATAAAATAATATTGAGAAATCTGCTTCTTGAAGAACTTAAGATAATCTTTTGATATATACTGTTCTATGTTCTTCTCCTTCTGAACATTTTTCATCAAATTAAATAAAAATATTAATTAATATTTAATAGTTGTTTGTGTATTTCAGCTCTAAAGCAATAGAATTTTTAACAAGTCAAACTAGTAACTTGAGTAGTATCCAATCAACACAAAATGGTCATCCTCCGCGGTCAAAACCAAATTCACGTCCAAATTCAAGACATCGCAGGGGTCACAGACTTCCTCAAGGGTGAGTAGAACATTTTGAAATATTTGTTGATATTTCCTTAAATTTAAGTGATGAATGATTGACCAAATCACATATTTTTTAAATACTATAAATTTGCCTTATTTTCATAGTTTTCAAAGAATAGATTTTTTGTTCAACTTCAGCTAATGACTTCATTTACTAACTTAACTGCTAACTGCAATCAAGCTTAGAGAATGGCCTGCGACATCATTATCAGACAAAATTTTGTAGTATTCATTTGACAGACAGTTTTTGTCATTGGCCAATTCATAAGGTTGACCTCAAATAAACTTTTTCATATGGTTGGAGTGTTTTTAATTTTGTTGGCCTTGTCAAATCTTAGCATGCATGCCTGTGAACAATTCTTATTGTATTTGTATGATTGTAGACAGTCTGCTCCTGTAGATAAGGTATTGTTCCTGAAGACAAGAGTACCATTCAGACAGTCAGATGGTGCACAGCTAGTATCTAGTGAGGCAGGCAATATATTTTGGTGGTCATTGTATGGTACTAAACAACAAATAGGTCAGTATCAGTATTTGTTCTAAATTTAAATTACTCATTATAGGATAGTACTTAACTTTTATACCACAATTTCTCTCCCAAACGAAGATCAATTACTGGAAGGCAGATTACAGACTTTAAAGATCATTTAAATATGGAGCACTTTGAATCAAAACCGATATATATTTTTTGTTTTAATGACAAGGCCCAATGATATGAGAAATTTAATATTTTATAATCATGACTTTAAATATTTTCAAACCACTGCAAACAAAGTTGTTTTTGGGGATGTATAATGCCTGGTATATGGGAATCACCCTTTTTGTCTTTCCTTTTGGTCTGTCCATGTGCCTTGTCAACTCCACTCCTCTATACAGCTAAATGATTAATGAGGAAATATTCAAAGTTGAAAAACACTACCTGAGATCTGAGTATGTTCATAGAGAAATATAATCCTGTGCCTACATATTGAAGGGGAGATAATCAAACTTTCTTACTTCAATGTTGCAGTAGGTGGCAACAGTTTCTTAACAACACAATTTTATCTAAACATCTGGAAAGATATTGAAGAAACTTTATACAGTTATATAACTCTTTCTGAGAAACGTTAGTTTTTCCTTTTGAATGGTTCTACACTAGTTAATTTTGGGGCCCTTTATAGCTTGCAGTTCGGTATGAGCCAAAGCTCTGTGTTGAAGGCCGTACCTTGACCTATAATGGTTTACTTTTATAAATTGTTACTTGGATGGAAAGTTTCCTATATTTAACTAAAGGAATAGACTTTTAGTTCAACATATTAAAGGGTAGATAATTGAATGTGTAGCTGGGGTATGCTTTTGTGAGGTTGCTCAGTTCTAATTATTATTATTCCAGGTTATTCCTATATTCCAATGGAAAAAATGCATCTGTTAGGGATATTATCAAAGGTTGAGATAACAAGGTTTATGAATTAAAGTGTATTCTTTACTCTTATAATATATTATAATACCAGATTATGTCTGTGTCCCTGATCATAAATTCTGTGCAAATCTAGAGGTCACATGTACTTTTATTATTTCAGGTTATTTTTATGCCCCTGATGACAAGGATGAATCTGTTTTATCCATGTGTACAGATCCAGATAATGACAGACTTTTTACCAGTGATACACAAGGAAATATTAAAATTTGGGACATCAAAAATTACTGTATAAAGGCAGAAGAGAGGGTACTGTATGATTAAAAATTATTAAGTTATATGTCATCCTTTGTCAAACAAATATATCCTTCACTATTTTCTCAAGTACTACTGAACAGAATTAATTCATATTTGGTCAGCACTAAAAATGGTAGTGATAAGTAGTAAAATATGTGCACTTTTTGGATTTTTTAGACAACTTGTTCCTGTGTTTAGATACTTAGAACTATGAGTGGGGTATCCTTTGCAAGACCATGCATCCATTCTTGTTAATGTTTAGTAGCATTTATTAATGAATAATAACTAAAAGGTGTTTATTCCTGTTTCAAAGTCCTGAATCACTCCCTCCATAATGAAATTTAAAAAAAAAAAATGCTTCAAATGACAACAGTTTTTTCTTCGTTCATATTTTCTTTACAGGGAAACAAGTTGGTTGGAGTTTAAGTGCTTCCTTTTGTAAAAAATAATAATTGTTAATATTCAAATTGCAGAGAATTAAATCTCCACCCCCATCACTAGGGCAGTGGAAAGCACATGATTCACCAATTGTCAGTGTAGAGTACATACTACATGAGTCTGGAGAATATTTAGTGTCAGCATCAACAGATAAAACGGCCAGACTATGGACAATAGAGGGACATTATGTTGGCACTTTTGGACAGGTAATTTTATAAATTTGTTATCTAATTAATTAAGTTCTGTAAAATCAGAAATTATTGTGCTGTTTTAAACAGGATTTTTCTCAATATTGCAAAAATTTTAATCGCATTTAAGTCTAAAATGTCAAAATCGCAATAATAAATGCTTGCAATAATTTCTGAATTTACAATAGTTTGATGTAAAGAGTGTTCTTGTCAAATTCAAACCTTTGGTAAAGTAAGTGATGATTGGTATTTTGATTTAGTTGATGTCGTATTATAAATAGGACTAAATAAAGCCCTGCTATTGTAGATTTGTTCCTTTATTATAATGAAACACTGTTCATACTGCAACATCATAAAGACCTAGCAAAACACAGCTAGATATGTCAAAATAAGTCATTTCTCTTAAATAATCTGTCAATGATTTTTCTTTTCTTAAATATCTAATGAAAAATTGTGGTTATCACACCAAACTTTTATAAAATAAAAAATTTGACCAATCATAACAACGACTCACCAAAAATATTTTAGCTTGTAAACTACCTCATAATGGTTTGATTTTTTATTTCTAGAAAAAATCCTGGAATTTAAAGAACCCTATAACTTGGATGCACCCAAGGACACCTTGGACTACAAACTCATCAAGTAATTCAGGTAACATCATTGTTTTGTAAATCCTTGTAAACACATTTCTAGCAAAACCATGAAACCAAACATCGATGAAACAACTATTTTCCCTCAATCAATGAAAATGAGTACCCATGAAAAAATATATGAATGCACAGCACATATTATTTGCTTATCATCGTCTAAACTAAAACTGCTCTAGTACCCTCTGTTCTGTTCTGTAACCAAAGATGAAACTTGCCAACTCATTCAAGGAAGAGGTTAATCTAGCTATAAAACAAGGTTTAACCCACCATTTTCTTTGGAAAATTACTGTACCAACTTGGGAATATGGCAGATGTTTTTCACTTGTTCCATTTTGTTGGTTTTTTTGGGCTTCTCCTTTTAGAATTTACCTTTCAGTTTGGTATTTTTGAATTTACCTTTCTGTTTGGTATTTTAGAATTTACCTTTCAGTTTGGTATTTTAGAATTTACCTTTCAGTTTGGTATTTTTGAATTTACCTTTCAGTTTGGTATTTTAGAATTTACCTTTCAGTTTGGTATTTTTTATTATAATTTTTTTATCTATCTGTTTTCTAGATAAAAGTGACAACATATCTGATAAAAGTGAAATAGAAAGTAAGAAAAGTATGAATGACAATGAATCGGTTATAAACACTGACCTGAAGAATAGTAAGATACTGAGTAAAGAAGCTGAGGCTGATGTGAATGTAGATGTTATCATGAAAGATAGAGAGGTAAGAAATGCATATAGATTAGTGATTATTATATACTATGGGAAACAGCTATATTCTCCAGTGTTGATATAATTCATTAATGGTGACATCATTTGCATTTATGGTTTTACCTATTTTGGTTTTCAAATCATGACCCAGGTAATAGATGAATAAAATTTAGGTCAGTGTGACCCAAGTTCTTATTTGGACCATTCACCACTGACAAAAAGTAAACTGTCTAGTCTGAAATTAAAAAAAGAGATTTTTATGGATATATTCTTACAAATACATTAATGCCATGTCTTTGCGGTTCCTCAGAATGATTGTCATTTAGATTATTGATTTTATCTTGAAGGAATCCCGTAAACAAGTAAGACATTCACAAGTTTTTTGTCACTTTAAAGTTTTTTACCAAAAAAATTGTTCACTTTCCATGTAGAACAGAATTTTTAGAAAACCAGTAGATTGATTTAATATTTTCTTTAAACTAATCAGATATTGTAGTTAGCCTCTAGTCATAGTCATAAGCTTTTTGATCATCAGTTTTCTTTTTTGTACATGCACACAGTCCATTGTTAATGGTGACATCACTGAAGACCCAACAGATAGCAGTATTTTAGCACCTAACCTTAAAATCAGGGCACAGACATTTGCACTGGGTGACAGGTCAAAGGTATTTTAAATATGTCACAGATATGTTTTTGGCACATTTTAGTGATATTCATATATTTCACAATATTGTAAAAATCATTTGTATATATTTTTAAAATGCACAGTGCACAGTAGACATAATGGAAGCATTGTCCTCTCATTGGACAAATAATATTTTGAGATTGAGCACAGTATGGCGATTAAACATTTTTTTTCATATGTTGTTTACAATTTTCAAGAAACCACTTTCAATAAATTATAAAACTTATGTTTGCCATGTGCTTACCAGTAAATTGATTAAAATGAAAATTGATTTTAGGCAAACGATATTGTTTTTTTGGGATTAAAAGAAATACAGATTTGCTGAAGATCTTGCCCCATGATTTCAATTGCAAGTAGTTTTCATTGTTTTTTAGTTTCCTGTAAGTATGCATATGACAATTCAGTGGAATTTAATTGAGAAAAAAAAAACATTTTAAAGAAGTCATTGAGATATTTCTATAAGGGTTACCATATGTATTTTGAGCACATTTCCCCTGTTTTCTGTAGAGTCCTCTGCAAAGTTTACACAATATATTGATGGGTGAAAACAAAATATTTTTCAGACGATATTAGGAGCAAGAGTTACACAACACTTACAAAATGTCAAAGAAGCTAGGAAAGAACGACGTAGAAAGTTTGGAGAGGAAATTAATTTCAAATCTACCATGAGATATGGCAAAATTTGTTCTCCTTTCCAGGCAGTTCAAACAAAGGTTTGTACATTGATCCCACGATATAATTTTTCACTAACGTGCGTTTCATGTGACCATCACAGTCAATCGTAATCTTATCCTCCAAAATTATTATAACAATTGAAACCAAACTTCACGTGACTGATCCTTAGGAAGACTTGATTATATTTGTTAATTATATTTCTATCAATCAACAAAAACAAGGCCATCATAGCTAAGAACAAAAAATAGGGATAAAATGCAAACTACTTTTAAACCTGAATGACAAAAATGTTCAGAATTTCAAGATCTGTTTAAACTTTTAAATAATCAGATGACTCCTTACAGGAGTTATTGCCCCTAAAACAACTATATTAGACACATTTTTGTATAATATTGGATGAACTGAAGGACACATGTACAAACAGATAGAAAAACAGAGGTAAAGAAGTATACCCTTCCTATTGATTGGAGGTATAATAAAAAGTGAATGCAAAACATCATATTGTCTGTCTTCCTCCTTTATTTTTAAAGTATGAGACAATGGCCATTATCTCCTTGGAATGAAACTCCAAAGTGTGATGTCACATCCTCAATTTGAAAAACTTTGCTCTTGGTAGTTAATTGTTTGATCAACTAGGCTAATTATTTGCTAATAGATAAACAATATTATTTATTTATTTTCAGGACATCAATGAGTCTTGCCTGCCTACCAATCTTCCATTAAGCCAACAGATGTTGGAGCGAGGAATCACAGCCATGACAGATGACTTACTATTACAGTTTGACTTCTCAATGGGAAGTATGGACACTCCTACTGTCGACACGGAGAAAAAGAAATTAACTAAAACAAATCTACCAGAAAAATCACAAACATCTCATGGTAGAAGATCTGTTGTCAAAGTTACACCACCCTTTAAGAAAAATAATACAATTTTATAAGAATGATTTTATTTACACCTATGTCTTTCAATGTTCTTGTGTTTTATAATAAGGGCTTAAAAATTATGTGTTTATGGTTTGGTAGGTGAAAAGTTTCTCAGACTAATGAACAGATCCTTAATTCTTAAAAAAAAATTTAAATAGGAGATTTATGATATGGACAGTTAATAAACATTAAACAATTTAAAATTTATTTTGCAAATGGTATGAAGATATGAGTTAGGAAATTCTTCCAGCTTGTATAAAAGTTTTTTTTTTAGTTTCTTGTTTTTATTGCTCAGAACTGTATTTATTTAAAGATAGATAGACATAACCTAAATTTTTCATATGAATATTCTTAGAGATATCAAGCATATTTGATGAAAATGTTGTATGTATGATAGGATCTTGAAAAATCTCATTGTACAAAGGGGCACTACTTTTTGTTAACCAGTATAATGGGAGATAACTTTTGTTTACCAGAATGAAGGGGAAACAACTTGGCAAAAGTCACCCACCCCTACCATACTGAATGTACAAAATAAGCATCTAACAGTTTGCTGTGGATGTGCCATATAAAACTCTTTCCAACAACTTTTGTTAACCAGTATAAAGGGCAGACAACTTTAGTTTACCAGTTATAAACAGAGATTAGTTATGTTAATAAATATATCTGTGACTTATTTTTTGTGCTCAGTTCACTGTTAGCAATGAACTTTACTGAGTGAAATCAGGTATGAAGTATGGTTAAAATACAACTTTGTAGTACATGAAATTGCCATTATAAGCATTTGGTCTTTTGAAAACTCGCAGCATGGATCTACATGCAATCAAATATATAAAAAAAACTATTTTATACAATAAATTTTTTATATTTCAAATGTGAGAAAAGCGTAGAATTTGTTATATGATTATTTTTGTAATGTACTTAATTATCAATATGGTTGTTATTATTATTTTTTGTTTTTTGTTTTTGTGAAAAATATATAAAATAGTATCTGATGATATGTGCATGTAAAATTTAAATTTAAATTTAGTAAATAAGAAGGCAGCATTATACAGTTATTCAATATCTGTCCTTTTCCACTGATGTTACATTTTTAAAAACATTTAACTGGCATTATTGCTTACATCAGCATAAATTTGATTCAAGTTGAATGTTATCTCATAGGCAGTAACACTACGTCTCCCTATTTTTATATTCCCATATTGGTCCTGTGTGACTTATATGATTTTATGATATCCCTCCCGTGATAGACAATTTTATTCTCAGATATTGTTATGTACAGTATCAACATCCGTCCATGCTATTTGTGCCATATTGGGATGAATTTGGTTTTAGATTTTACTTTGTTGTGATTTATGGTTATGCAAAATCTTCTTGAAAATAAAAAAATATTGAACCAATATCTTTCTTATATATTATTATTCTCTTTTTAAAAAGAAATAGATGTACAATTCCAGTTGTGAACAAGGTTTCACTGTTAAATTTTCAGAAACAAAGTATGCTTTGCAAAAACAGAAAAAGATAAAAAGTTAAAATAACAGTATACAAAACACAAATTATAAAAAACTAAAGACTGAGCGACACGAATCCCACAAAAAACCAGTGATCTCAGATGCTCTGGAAGGTTAAGCAGATCCTGCTCCATATGTGACATCTGCCATACTGCTTATGCAAGTACAAGTCCATCTTAATTCACTAGTTCATATTCAAATCAGAGGAAAACATTGTTGTTACGATAGTTAGAAAATATGTGTCATCATCTGTGAAACAGATATTTGATAACTGTAAACCAACTTGTGATGGTGTCCATATATTATACGAGAGGAGATTTCAACTTTGATAGCTTCCTTGTGAGCAGCAATCCTCTATCAAGGAAAGTATGATAGGAAATACAAGCCCTGGAATATCTAATCACCTGGGAGATATAAAACTCTGTATGCAGGCTGTGCTGGAATGTTGCTACATAAAAATGGAAAGTTCACAATTGGTAAGCTAAAATCATCTCATTTGTCTTAAAGATTTTGTTTTCAACCAACCCTCATGGTCAATTTCTAGATATAAGTTGAGATATGAGGCAGGCTTAACTGTATTTGTTGTATCCTTTATCTAAATTTAAATGTGATTGGTGTGTTCAACAGTCACCAAACTTTGGATTATTTAGTGATATGACATCATCTATATAGCCGAAACTAAAGTTTAAGGATAATGATAACTTTTTTTCTTTCTTCATAAGAAGCTCTTGTAATAATATATAAGGCAGCCTCATGATTAACAGAACAAGTTAGCAAGAAGAAGAGGAGGACAGTTGGTTCCCATTTAAATGCCTAGTTTGTTTTGGAAAAAAAACCATGTCCTCCAAATGTAACCAACGTGCTTTCACGATCTTGATAATGTCGGATTTTTTTGGGTTAAAAATAGGTAGTTTTACAATAACTTCAAATATCAAATAGATTTGGTATGATTGCCAATGAGACAACTCTTCTTAAGAGACCAAATGACACAGAAATTAACAACTATAGGTCACTGTACGCCCATCAACAAATAGCAAAGTCCATACTGCATGCTATAAAAGGCCCAGATTGACAAATGTATAACAATTCAAACAAAAAAACTAACAGCCTAATTTATATACAAACTAGAGGCTCTAAAGAAGAGCCTGTCGCTCACCTTGGTCTATGTGAATATTAAACAAAAGGACGCAGATGGATTCATGACAAAATTGTGTTTTGGTGATGGTGATGTGTTTGTACTGAACATTCTTGCTGCTTACAATTATCTCTATCTATAATGAACTTGGCCCAGTAGTTTCAGTGGAAAATATTAGTAAAAATAAATTTTATGAAAATTGTTAAAAATTAACTTTAAAGGACAATAACTCCTTAGGGGGTCAATTGACCATTTTGGTCATGTTGACTTATTTTTAGGTCTTACCTTGCTGTACATTATTGCTGTTTACAGTTTATCTCTATCTATAATAATATTCAAGATAATAACAAAATACGGCAAAATTTCCTTAAAATGACCAATTCAGGGGCAGCAACCTAACAACGGTTTGTCCGATTCATCTGAAAAATCCAGGGCAGATAGATCTTGACCTGATAAACAATTTAACCCCGTCAGATTTGCTCTAAATACTTTGGTTTTTGAGTTATAAGCCAAAAACTGCATTTTACCCCTATGTTCAATTTTTAGCCGTGGCGGCCATCTTGGTTGAAAAGATGGGTCACCGGACACTTTTTTTAAACTAGATACCCCAAAGGGTGCATTCAACAGTTTTTTTCTATGACGACATATTTTGAGGGACCATGTGTAATTGGTGGACTGATTAATAAAGATACTTGTATAAAACTAGATATCACTAGAATCAGAATTTTCTCTAGTTTACAATGAAATAAAAATAAATTGTACTTTAAAACGTACAAAAAAGTTTTATCCAGAGAAAATGGGAAAAACATTGCCTAATTTAAGTATAAAAAACCTGAAATCAGGTCATGTGCACACTCATGAAGACATGATACCTGCACATTTTTCATAATCAAAAGTGTATGAATTTCATAGATTTTTACCTGGTCTTTCAAAAATTTCATGCTTCAGGGTACGTTCGCCTGCTCCAAAAAGAGCTACAGTGGCTGCAAATAAGTTTTCAATTTTCACTGCCATAAAAACAGGTTGTTTACAGTGTTGTCTCCCCTCAAAACATGTATATTAAATATATTTTTAAAAACATGTATATTAAATATATTTTTAAAATTATTTTAAGCAATCAACCTGTTTTAATTGAAGTTAATTAACTTAATTTTACAACCAAATACAAAAAACATGATACTTTTTCACCAATTATGTTGATAAAAAGGGTCTTCCCTCCATGTCTATTTTTAGTCAAGGAATAACCCCTAGTTTTTTTATACGAAACTGTTTATAGCACCCAAAGATGATTGTGGCCAAGTTTGGATTAATGTGGCCCAGTAGTTTCAGAGGAGAAGATTTTTGTAGAAGATTACTAATATTTACGAAAAATGGTTAAAAATTGACTATAAAGGTCAATAACTCCTAAAGGGGTCAACTGACCTTTTTGGTCATGTTGACTTATTAGTAAATCTTACTTTGCTGAACATTATTGCTATTTACAGTTTATTTCTATCTATAATAATATTCAAGATAATAACCCAAAACAGCAAAATTTCCTTAAAATTAACAATTCAGGGGCAGCAACCCAACAATTGGGTTGTTTAATTCATCTGAAAATTGTAAGGCAGATAGATCTTGACCTGATAAACAATTTAACCCCTTGTCAGATTTGCTCTAAATGCTTTGGTTTCAGAGATATAAGCCAAAATCTACATTTCACCCCTATGTTCTATTTTAAGCAATGGCGGCCATCTTGGTTGGTTGGCTGGGTCACCGGACACATTTTTAAACTAGATACCCCAATGATGGTTGTGGCCAAGTTTGGATAAATTTGACCCAGTAGTTTCAGAGAAGAAGATTTTGTAAAAGTTAACAGATGACGCCAGACGACGACGACGGACGACGGATGCAAAGTGATGAGAAAAGCTCACTTGGCCCTTCGGGCCAGGCGAGTTAAAAATGAATGTATAACAAAAATGTAATACGGCAACAAATGACAACCACTCATACAGATTGTGGCAGGGATTAAACATATAAGCAGGCAACATACTTTCCCCCGAACCTGGGACAGGTTGTTTACAGTGTTGAAGACCCATCAATATAACATCGTTATGACACTTGATATGTGTAGTTTTTGTGATAAAGAATAAGAAAGAAAACCAAAGCAGACATCTATGTGATTTTATGGTTTTTAATAAATGTCAAGGACCCTAAAGTCAAGTAACAGGATTTATGTAGAACTATATGTGATATGGTTTTCAATGATGTTCAAGCTCTTATGCCATATGATATCACGTTAAGCTACACGAGACAGAATAACCTAAGGACAACTCTATGGGTGCTATAAACAGTTTCGTATAAAAAACTAGGGGTTATTCCCCAACTAAAAATAGACATGGAGGGAAGTCCCTTTTTATCAACATAATTGGTGAAAAAGTATCATGTTTTTTTGTATTTGGTTGTAAAGATATGTTAATTAACTTCAATTAAAACAGGTTGAATGATTAAAATAATTTAAAAAATTAGATTAAATATTCATGTTTTGAGGGGAGACAACACTGTAAACAGTCTGTTTTTTTGGCAGTGAAAATTCAAAACTTATTTGCAGCCACTGTAGCTCTTTTCGGAGCAGGCGAACGTAGCCTGAAGCATGAATTTTTTGAAAGACCAGGTAAAAATCTATGAAATTCATACAACTTTGATTATGAAAAATGTGCAGGTATCATGTCTTCAGGGGTGTGCGTATGGAACGCCAACACTGTCTTGTTATGACCATTTTCATTATATGATGTGCATTTACCTTTATATGATGTGCATTAACCTTTATATGCTGTGCTTTTACCTTTATATGATGTGCACTTGTCATTATATGATGTACAAACACCTTTATATGATGTGCAAATATCTTTATATGATGTGCAAACATCATTATAGTATGTGCAAACATACTTATATGATGTGCATATATACTTATATGATGTGCAAGTATACTTATATGATGTGCAAATATACTTATATGATGTGCAAACATTCTTATATGATGTGCAAACATTATTATATGATGTGCAAATGTAATTATATTATGTGCAAAGATCCTTATATGATGTGCAAAAATCCTTATATGGTGTGTACATATCCTTATATGATGTTCAGTTTTCTTTATATTACGTGCAAACATCTTTATATGATGTGGTTGTGTCATTATACTATGTGCTTGTAATCTTATATTATGTGGTTAGGTTTACTTCATTATATGATGTCGAAACGTTATTATATGATATGCTTTCATCGTTGTTATGGTCAATGAACATGATTACGATTAGAATGATTACTGTCTACGTCATAACTGATTCCGATCTGCTTCTGTAAACTATTCACCCGGCTCAAATATGTATCTATCGCTAGCGAAAGTGCAATTTATAGGGAAAATGAGACAAAGCAATTTAACAAAATCAACGTTTCAAACATTTCGGTTGAAGATTAAGATCAGTTAATACAGGAGCTAGTTGAGGAAATTCCCGGCTGTGGAGAAAATGATAACAAATGTAAGAGCCTTTTATAGCTTGCTATTCGGTTTAAGCATAGGCTCCGTGTTGAAGGTCGTACTATGACCTATAAAAAGTAAAAACACAAAAATACTGAACTCCGAGGAAAATTCAAAAAGGAAAGTCCAAAATCAAAAGGCAAAATCAAAAGTCCAAACACATCAAACGAATGGATAACACCTGTCATATTCCTGACTTGGTACAGGTATATAATTGTTTCCTCTTACACATTATGACTTGGATGGAGAGTTGTCTCAGTGGCTCTCATACCACATCTGCTTATTTATATTCATTGCAAAAGACGCCATTGATATCACAGTCTGTTTCAAAAATATTTCATAACAATAGCTATGAAATTATCTGCTGATGCATAATATGGCGAGATGGTTTGTTTTATAAAATTAATGTTATTGAATAATATTAATCTGTAAATGGTAAGATGTATAATGTAGTATTGAATATGTACAATGATATTAAATCTAGTATATCATATAATCTATGCCACTTAAGGAAGAGACCGATTTCATTGAGCCGCAACTCCTTTAAAACCATACCAAGTCGGAAATATTTGTGATATGACGTTTACATGTAGTGTTTTTTACTTTTAACTTGTCTTTGAACCAATCTTTTTTCCACAGAAAACGCCAATTATGTGAGAAAATACCCAATTTCGAAGATTGCAAGCTTAGTCGACGTAGTGCCCGCGAAATGCGAAATGGCTATGTGGGTAATTATAAAAAAAGAAAAAAGTGGTATCTTTGTTAATGAGACAACTCTCCACAACAGACCAAATGACACAGAAATTAATAACTATAGGTCACCATACGGTATTCAACAATGAGCACATATTGGCATATACAGATTGTTTATTTTCAACTTATTTTAATGGAGATTTTTTTAATTGCTAATAAAATTCTGAAACATTAGTACTAGTATGTCAACAGATTTGGAGTAGCGTCAACGATTTCTGAGATACAAGGGGTTGATTCCTGATGAAGTGTTTTAGATTTAATTTTGGTAATGGCAACGGATTTTATGTAGACGATACAGTTATTGAGTTAAAAGGGAAAAAAACCCACTGAAAATCACACTTTGCCACACTTTTTCAAATTTAGGGTATTTAATTTTTTTATTTTCCAACCGCGATGAATGGGGTGACGCCCGTCTTTTGCATTTTGTTCCTCTTTTTCGTCTCCTTAAAAAAATAGAAAAAAAAAGGATTACCTTTGTCATTACTGTGTCTACCTTATTACTGTGTCATCACTCTTTGTTTCAAAACTTGCTCACTCGCGGGCATCTCCGTGTATCATCGGTACAGCGGATATAGGTACCAACCAAGGGGTCGTGATCAATTTTTCGTCTGACACGGTACGAAAATCTTTGTTGTGTTACATAATATCAATGTGTACTTCAATCTAAACGTATTTGTTGTTTAAAGAAATGATTTGGTCGTAGGGTGGTGATTAGAGAAGTCTCACTATTTGCCCAAAACAAGAACCCTTACTAAAAACATGTGCAAATACTTGTCAAAGAAGTTGGCGCTCGTCTCATCCGATATGATTTGATATCCATTGCAACTATTTTTCTGATAGAAGGCCACTGTTTATGCGTAATAAGTATAGCTGTTTCAATTATTGGCATTGAAATATTTTGTACATAAGTTATTTTTCGATATTTTATTCCGACAAGAAGCGTTGTGTATAGCTGACCAAATGAATCCGTCTGTACGGTGCATAGTTAAATGAATGTACAGTATATAGTTTTTCACGCTTCGAAGTACCTATAAAGCTATATCCGCTGTACCGATGATACACAGTACTAATTATAATTTGGAATACTTTGCTTGCTTGTGACAATGGTGTTCGACAAGGAGAAAACTTATCACCTTTCCTATTTTATTTACTTTTGATTAACTAAATTAATTTCTTAGTGACTAAAAATATTACAGGACTAACAGAACTATACCAGAAGATCTGGAAAGAGAATTAGAAATATATCTTAAGTGTTTTGTTATATTGTTTGCAGATGACACGGTGTTGTTGGCTGAAACAGCACAGGACCTGCAGACTCAACTCAATGCTTTCCATGATTATTGTAAGGCTTTGAACTTGAAAGGAAAGTTGACAAAATTAAAGTCTTTGTGTGGACGGAAGCCAAAAAATCTCCGATTTTCTTACAATGATACTAACATTAAGATGATAAAACAATATAACTATTTGGGAATTGTTACTAAAACGGGAAATGTTAATATGACAAAAAACATTTATCCGATAAGGCTTTAAGCCATGTACGAAAACTTGAAAACAGGAAGGATGTATAAGATTTCTGTAAAATGTCAACTTCAGCTTGTTTGTTAAAAAAAAATAATATATAAAAACGTGCGTTTGTCCTCCAGCTGGCTTAGTAATTTTGAAACCTCTCTCTCTTGTTTTGTATATACTGTAAATAGTTATTATTTTTATCTCTGTATACTGATGTCATACATTGACTTTGTGAGACCAAATATATAGATTTAGAGGCCATAAGTATACCGGTATGGATTATTGATTGACTGTTATTTAGCGCCACTTTCAACACTTTCATGCTATTTCGTGGCGGTGAGTTTATATTGGTGGAGAAAGCCGAAGTGCCCGGAGAGACCTCCTGACCTTCGTTTGGAAAACAGACAATTCTGGTCAATTAAGATTGGAATCGAGCTTACCTGCCACGTGCGGAATTTGAAATCGCACACCTAAGTGTTGACATGCTAGTGATACAGCAGTTCGTCTACTTATAAAAAAGAAGATGTGGTATGACTGCTAAAGAGACAACTCTCCACAAGAGGTCAAAATGACACAGAAATTAACAATTATAGGTCACCGTACGGCCTTCAACAATGATCAAAGCCCATACCGCATATTCAGCTATAAAATGCCCCGAAATGACAATGTAACCACTCGACCACCGAGCGCCCATCACTTTCACCCGAAATGGATTAAAGGAGATATGGAATGAAGCTGAACTCGGTGCATTACATTTACGTGCAGCTTTTTATCATGTTTTTGTGCATATATTTCACAGTTTCAACTATAGATGATTATGGGTGGATTCCTGAGGTCCAGCGGCAAATTGATATATGCATATTCGTACAAGAACATGTTAATGTGATATGAATATTAACCCTGTTTTGTACTAGACCGACACCCTGAGCCGGAATTTTTAACATGCTAGTTCAAAAGGTAGCATTCCGAAGGAAGACATTATATCACCTTACCCGGACACATTTTTCTGATTCCGAGCCCACCAGCTTTTGCTCTTAATCCTTAATCCCGCGTGCTTATATAATTAGCTGGGAAGCAGCATGTAAATATGAATTTTAAAGTCTTTGGTTTTGACCCGGACTGGGTTCGAACCCACGACCTCTCTCACTCAAGGCTAACATGCTACGACAAAAAGGGGGGGGGGGGGGGCAAGTTGTTTTGTAAATGTTTGATTCTAAATTTCTTGAAAGAGATTTTATCTATTTCAGAAGGGAAGCGAAATAGTTTGTTTCCATTTAAAATGAGGAAAAAATAAAACAATGATGAAACTTAAAAAATAAAATAAACCATGTTTTTTTGTGTTTTTTTTTTTTTATTAATTTCGAACAAGGAATACACGTGCTCCTTCCCTCAAACTAGAGTCGGTGTCTACCACATTTATTTATTAATATATAATGTACAGATCATCTGTTTAAGCTTTGGATACAGAGTTCTGACAACACGTCATTTTATTTTCTGTCCTTGTATATATTACATCAGCCAATGAAATTTCAGCCTTCAAATTTTTGAAGGTGTGTATCAATCCAACAAAACCGGAGAATTGAGCGTTTTAAATCTGGTGTCTTAATGAACTTAAAACACTGCATTTATTTATTTTTTACTGACACCTGTTGTTCTCTTACAGATAGAGAGTGGTGTTTTGAATTTTTCAAAGTGAAGATTTACGGCAGCGGCTTTTAATATTTTGCGTTTATCCTGGAAACATAATAGATTTAAAAAAAAAAACAAATAGTGCAATGTGTCTGAATTATACTCTATAATAAAGGTTTTTTTGGGCAATTTTAGCTTTTCAGAGTTTTGTTGTCTTATTGGCTATTATCTTGATAACTAATAATAGAAAAACCTTTTTCTTGCAAGGTATAGACAAGAACATATATAATCAAAGTACTGAAGTATGAAAGTTGTTTGCGACTTCAGGGAACTTAGTTTGGATTTGCCGTTTGTGGTTTCATTAATTTTTACCACGCCTTCATTCAATAATAGCTACAGATGAAAAATTCTCTGCTAGAAGAAATTGTTGAAACTAAATGTTCAGGTTTTAACAATTCAGGTGAGCGAAACGAGGCGTAAAGATTGATACCTACGGTTGACGAAGAATTCGCCATAACATTATACCGCGGCAAATTTATAACTATATAAAATTGAATGTCACTTTTCCATTCCAAAAATGATAAAATGAAAGGCCCCCTTTATTTTTTCCTATCCCCTCTTTTTTGTTTGTTTCAAATGACCGGTTCCTTATATGAACCATTACTCTACCAGAGTCCGGTTTTTTTCCCAATTGTGTGTGTCTATCTTGAGAATATACAAAGAGAAACTCCAACAGCTAAAATGATCAGAAAGGCAATATTTACATAAATGACAATACTAAACTTCGTGTATTATCTTCTAAAAATATAGAAAAAATGCTAACGTTAGGTATACTGAAATTGACAAATATAATGCCTTCCCTCGTTAAAACGTTCATAGAGCATGACATAAAAGAATTATTTATTAAATTTAATAACCTTAACCGTATTGTAGACTTCGTATGAATATGTTTATTATTAAAGACCCGTCGATTTAAACAAAACTTTGCAATTCATATATATTTTTACAATTTTCCAACAATATCAGATGTGACTTTTTGCATCTTAAAACGAGGTACTAACATGGCAAGGTTTATCTCAAGTCTCAACCATTTTCTAAACGGTAGCTACAGATTTGATCCTAATTAGTAGTAACGGTTACTCCGCAGAAGCAGATCGGAATCAGTTATGACGTAGACAGTAATCATTCTAATCGTAATCATGTTCATTGACCATAACGACGATGAAAGCACATCATATAATGACGTTTCGACATCATATAATGAAGTAAATAAAACCACATAATATAAGATTACAAGCACATAATATAATGACACAAGCACATCATATAAAGATGTTTGCACATAATATAAGGGAAACTGCACATCATATAATGATATGTACATGTCATATAAGTATATTTGCACAGCATATAAGTATATTTGCACAGCATATGAGTATATTTGCACAGCAGATAAGTATATTTGCACATCATATACGGATCTTTCAACATAATATAAGTATATTTTCACATCATATAAGAATGTTTGCACATCATATAAGTACATTTGCACATCATATAAGTATATTTGCACATCATATAAGTATATATGCGCATCATATAAGTATGTTTGCACATCATATAATAATGTTTGCACATCATATAAGGATATTTGCACATCATATAAGGATATTTGCACATCATATAAAGGTGTTTGCACATCATATGATGACAAGTGCACATCATATAAAGGTAAATGCACATCATATAAAGGTAAATGCACAACATATAATGAAAAATGGGCATAATAAGACAGTGTTGGCGTTCCATATGTGCGCATGACCTGACTTCAGGTTTTTTAAGCTTAAATTAGGCAATATTTTTCCCAGTTTCTCTGGATAAAACTTTTTTATACTATTAAAAGTACACTTTTTTTTTACTCCATTATAAACTAGAGAACATTCTGATTCCAGTGATATCTAGTTTTATACAGGTATCTTTATTAATCAGTCCACCACTAAGGGTCACTTATACATGGTCCCTCAAAATATGACGTCATAGAAAAAAACTGTTGATTGCACCCTATGTGATATGGTTTTCAACAATGTTCAAGCTCTTATGTCATATGATGTAGCACATGATTATCTAAGTATCCTTCAATGTAATTTTACGGTTTGTTTTCAACAATGGTCTAAAGCCAAAGTAGACATATGAAGACCGTACTCTGAATTATAATGGTTTACTTTTATAAATTGTGACTTGGATGGAGAGTTGTCTCCTTGGCACTCATACCATATCTTCTTATATATCTATATGTGATTATATGGCTTTCAGCAATACACTAGTTCAGAGATATGTTAGCTAGTTATATCTGTCATGTGACTTTTGTCACCATGAGATCAAAATGTCCAACAAGTTGGATGGTATATTGTAGGAAATATTCAGGAAATTAAAATATCTAATTAGTTAATCGACATCCCTTCAATTGTACGGGATAATGAGATTACAAACCTACCGAAAATAAATCATTTCAAGACAACCCTACAGAAAGACGATCCTGAAGATGCTTGAAGCTCTAATAGCGCAGAGATACAGGCATGGTTCCTATAAGGTAATAAGGTAAATGGCGTTATGAGGGAGCTCTTTCTATTCTTTTCTACTGGAAGACATAATTGAAGAAAGCTCCAATGGTCAAGAACCATTATAATTTTTTTACCATAGGATATTTTTACCATTGCCTAACATTCATATGAAGATGCAACCATTTAAAACAGAACATCAAAGTGTTTTTTTATCAATTTTAATTTGCAGGAAATTTTAACAAATCACAGGATGATCTATTCTAACAGTAGTGCAAGATAATATTGTGTAAGGCAAATATCTTTATCTATAGCATTTAGGTCAAACTATGCTACAATCATTTATCATTTCACATCAGTAAAATAAAATTATCATAATTTATATAATTTTATTACAAAAGGAAGAGAATTAAATTTTTTGATTTTTTCTACTGGAAACAGACAGAATTAATTTTCATTAAAGTTTTAACCAACAACATTCAAGATACACGAAAAGTATATAAAGTGTATAATTCTACAAAAAGCAAATAGTGCAGTATCAAAACTTTACCTATTTCATTACCAGAAATTAACTTTTACACGGATCATTCATTTCTGGGTTGGGTTTTTTTCCGGTATGAAAAATTGTAATAAAATTATGTTATTGGTATAAATATTTATTACTAAGATTGCTTTTTTAAAAAGATTTGTATATAAAATTACAGAGATGTGGTAAGACTGCTTAGGTAACAACAATCCTCCAAAACAAAAAGATGTAAATGTTTGTTTGTTTCAAGTATAAATACTTCACACATGGTAAAATTTTCGTAGTGAATAGTTTTAAATTGTAATGATAGCAGGGGTATCCGGAACTACTTGGAAATGGTAAACAACCCATTGATGTAAAATAAATCCTTACAGCACCATGATATTTGAGCAAAGGGGAGTATTTGAAGGGAGATAACTCATACAATTGAAATCTGTAAAAAGGCTATAATTTATAAATTTTATGTATTTACAATACTGAAATTTAAAAAAATAAAATTTAAAACTATTGTAAATCTTCGATTTTAGCACTTAAACTTTGAAAATGTTTTGACAAAATATTTTAAAGAATAAAATTTGTGTACATTTGTAATTATCTCCCTTAGAAAAAAAGCCCAGAGAAACTTCAACAAAAGGATAACAGTAACTACATAATATTAAAACACTATCACAGTTCAGGTAAAACAATAAATATCTCGTAAATCTTAAATACTGTCAAATCAACAAAAACAGGACGGAATGGTCAAAACAAAATATCACATTTAAAATGGACAGAATAAAATTCTATTATTTCATATCAAATTTCAGCTTTAAACAAAAACAACAAGGAAAAATCAGCATGAAGAATAAATCTACATTTACATTTCTATCAAAATAGGTGTTTGTATAAAAATTAATTCTTAAATTATTAATGAAAATAATTATATCATGCTATATTTAATTGATCAAAGACTAAAAATATACTTTTAAATGAAAATGAAAGTACAAAATCCAAGGCAATTTGTGAAAAGACTTTCTAAAAACAGGCAATATATTAAACAGGACTAAAAGACATAATATACTTTTTTATGGACTTAGGACAGTACTTCATCAAGCATAATTTCACAACAATTGAAAGATTACCTAAAAACATTAAGAAAACTTGCTAAAACAAACAATAAATTTGTTTTGTTTGTTGAAAAAGAAAAAGATCAACATTAAAACATAAAAGTAGTGCACCGTGGTTAATAAGTATTCAACAAAAGTTTACAACAATTAAATCAAAACTATTTAATAATACTGCTTAAATTATACTGTTACCTATCTCGTTTGGCTCTGTGAGAAATATGGGACAGTAATTTCAGGTTTCCCTTCTGTTTACAATATACTAATTTCCCATTTCCAATATATTTAAATCAAATTTCTCAATACAATTTCAATATCTCAACAGAAAATTTACATAACCCGATTAAATGTCCCATAGTATAACATGGTACAAAAACAACTACATATGACATTATAAAGTATTATACATATTGCTAAACAGTGTATACACATTGCACATAAATAGGTGAGAGTGCTGACTTGGTATTTTATCCTAACTGAGTCACAAGCATGAGTCATACCACAAGCTTATATCTTCACTTAATTTTTTATGACATACAATTTTCTATTAATTTTGGAAAATATCTTTCAATTTCCATAATAAAACATCTGACAATGTCTCTAACCCCATCAAAAAAGGTATCTGTCTCTTTACATACCTATGATGGATTCTGCTCCATTAACAAAGTAATTTGTTCAAACAACAACCAAATTCCCCTCTTTAGTGTTAGGATAAAATACAACAAGAGAGATCTAGACAAATATAAGAAAAATATACATAACATATACCATGTCAATTCTTCATCATTAAAATGATTTCCTAAATACACAGTAAATTAAATGAACAAGGTGCTTAACAATAATAAATTTGCTCGAAAGCTGTAAAAATTTGATATCTAGAAAGTATATTATTAAAAGATGAAGAATTCATTACTTTGCATAGACCTACATCACTCACATTAGAACATACATTTCACATGTTTCTAAAAGTTCTTATAAAACTGATATAATAATTAGCAGTTATAACTAGTTAGTTAACTACACTTCTACAATATCTTCTGTCGCTTCAGCTCTCAGCTGGAATTTCTATAGACTGCTGTTGTGGTATGTCCTCTGGGGGTACAGGAGATTGAGACGGGGCAGGAGTGGTGTGTGATGACTCATTCGCTGGTACTTCCTGCTGTGAAGCTGATGGATGTGCTGATTGTGGCCGTGAGCCACCTTTGCTGGATGGTGGCCTTGGAGAGTGTTTTGCCGAAACTGGTCTTGCTACTCTTGTTATTTGTTGTCTCATTGGTTGAGGACTTTTGTCTAGTCTCTGCACCATGCTTCTCTCCTGAAAAAAATATAGTATTGTATGAACTTCTGGTTAACTAAATGAAAAATCATACAGAATTCCTTCAAGTCAACAACGAGCACACCTGAATATTTTTGTGTAAAGTATGTCATTAGTTGGGGTGGTTCATAGGTGTTTCTCGTTTCAGATTTTTTATATAGATCAGACCATTGGTTTTCCTATGTGAATTTATGGCTCGCTGTTTGAAGTGAGCCAAGGCTATGTTTTGAAGGCTGTACATAAACCTATGATTGTTAACTTTTTATACATTGTGACTTGGATAGAGAGTTGTCTAATTGGCACTCATACCACATCTTATATATATATTTATATCAAAACAAACAATAAACACTGATGCAAGAAATTATTTATCATGGATATCAATTTAAGTAAAATAATATATCAAGAATTATAATTCAGAATGTGTTCTATCTAGATATCAAGTTTCGTTTTTATCTGAGCACTAATTATTTTTATTCCTACCTTTTGCATTACAGGTAGTTTAGCTTCAATACGACCCATCCTTCCTTTATAAATGTTTCCATCAGCACCTTGTACATCTACTTCTTCCCTAGAAAAAAATTTAAATTAAGTTTTAATGAAACAACAGTAATTTGGATGGAGAGGGCTAAATGACCAGCACCAGATTTGCCATCTTAATGAAGATGATAATGGAGGGCTCTGTAATGTCCAATGGCAAACTAAAGGCATATTTAGGCTGCTGAAATGTTAATGTAACAGAAATATGAACTCTGCTAGATCACTATGTAACAGTTTGCAGGAAGACATATCACATTCACCCTTCAGCTTTTGGATCAACCATGCTTTACTCTTACTTCTGGATGCTTCATTCTGAGCATAGAAGTAGCGAATATTTTTTTTTTTAAAGTCTTCGATAAGGTCTCTGATTGGAAATTTATCTCATAACATCTCACACTGAAGGTGAGGGGGCAAAATAGTTTTGTAAAGGACTTTACAATTGAACTTCAATAAAAACTATATCATACTGTATCATTATCAAAATTTTTCTGAAATCAATTAGTAGAATTTGTTAAGAGAATATCACATATATATATATATGTAACTTACTTGTAGAGTGGATAAATGTTGGTAGTCTGCTGCTCTTCCTCCCTGAATAAGTGGCTGGAAAAAAGAGTTAACAATTATAAAACTGTATTTCTGATAGTTTGATTATCTTAATTTAAAAAACTGTGAGATTATCTTTGCAGGAAACACTTCCTGTCTGAGACTGTTGCATTGCTCTGTGTATATATAGTATGTCAGCTGATATTCCTTTGAATGCAGAATGCAACTCAGTCTTGTATAAGTAAATTTAACTTCGATTAATATTCTTCTGGTTCATGTGTCTCATTACATGTTTCAAATTTAACTGACTTTTAGTATTTAAAAGAAAAGATAATTTAATGTACATCCGAGAGCTTATTTCTGACATTAAAATTTATCTTCAACTTGAAATTATGTTAAGAGGAATTATAAATTTGTATTTTTCTTCTTATGAATTTATTAACTTCCTTGTTACTTTTGCCAACATGATACCTACCAGTACTTTGGATTTAATACTGCTATTTCATCTGAGAATGTTTTGGTAAAATATAATTGTGTGTTGACCTTCAAATGACCTTTATTCTAGAGTTACTCACCTTAGATGTGACAACTTAGTTATGCGTTTTTGTGGGAATGTTGTTGTGTGTTGACCTCCACATGATCTTGATGTTGCATAGTAGTCCGCTATTTCAGAATTTGCATAACTGTAAAGACATAAAAACAACTTGTTATATGATAGAAATTACCAATTCTTTCATTGAATAAACTTAAAATGTACACTAATTGATAGATGTTTATATATATACTTGTATGAAAAGTTGAATTCATAATGAAGTGATTGAAAAATGAGAAAACGATCATTAAGGAAATAGGCACTGAAAGTCACTTATATAATTATTTGCTGACCAAGATTGGCTGCAATGAGACTAATAAATAAGTTTAACAGGAGGCCTTCCAAAATAAACATCCTCTAATTTGGATATTTTATAACAGGCAGATTTTGTCTTCATTTCTAACAATACATAATTTTCTTAACCATTCATACTTAAATCAAGTCCTTTGTGACAAAAGGGAAACTTTCCTCAATTGATATAGAATGAAATTCAAAACAGTGTAGCTGTGGCCATTGATTGACACATTAAAATCATCCATTGACTGGGACAAGTTAGGTGAACGTTTGTATGTAACGACCAATGCTCACTATGTACTTTTTAAAGACACTTAAACTATGGGGTCACCAAAGGTTCTCAACACCTAAATAAAGTAATTCGAAAAATTAATCAGAAATAACACGATATTTTGATTTATATCAATTATATCAATCAAAACACAAATGTTATTCCTGATTAATTTTTCGAAATATTTTATAATTAAAGGCGTTAAGAAACCTTTGGTGACCCCACAGTTTAAATGTCTATCATAGGTACGTCGTGAACAGTGGTCGTTACAGACAAACTTCACGTAAATTGTCCCAGTCAATGGATGATTTTAATGTGTCAATCAATGGCCACAGCTACACTGTTTTGAATTTCATTCTAGATTCAAAAGCAAACAGATGGGGAGGCTTGAAAAAGAGAACATTTATTTTTGAACAACTTTTTTTTTATTTCATGCTATAAGGGACAAATGTGCTATATATACGAACATGCATGGACTACACATGAAACCATTGTTGTTAGTAATGAAACATGCAACCATAACCAATGATACATGCCAGTTTATTTTGATAGACTTGGATTGTAATCAGTGTAAAAATATGTGAGTTATATCATGTATTCAAGTAACCATTTGCATTGAACATTCCTTTTTGAATACTGACAAAAAAATCTCTTTCATTGATCAAATATTCAAGAAGTGTATACAACTTTAAAATTCCTGACAAAAGCAAGTGGTTGTATAAAGTATATGATAGAAAAAAGAAGATGTGGTACGATTGCCAAAGAGACAACTCACTAAAACCAAATAAAGGAGAAGTTAGCAACTATAGGTCAGCGTACAGCCTTCATTAAATGACATAAAAATCAGCATATTTGCTCAATTACAGTATCTCATTTATGTTCATCCTTCAAAAATTGCAATAATAATTGAACACAATAATTTCTGAATTTATAAAAATTTCTTAAACACGAGTTTTTACTTGGTTACTTCTGTCCTGAGTCATGTTTCTCTCTCTCTTAATACTCACAGCAAGGCATCTTTTTGTTGTTGAAGGGCTTCAAGATCTTGGCCAAAATGAACTAGAAATGCTTTCAGATCAGATTTACGCATTCTGGCTAACTGTTTCTCAGCCAATGCACGTTCAAAATTAATGTTGTTTCTACCTACAGGAGGTCTACAGATCAGTAAGAGAGAGAGAGAAAAGAAAGAAAAGATAGGTATGATATAGTATATATGTAAATAATGAAAGAGAAAACATGTCAGACTCCCAATCTATGCTGATAGATATCAGCAATACCACCTAACTGAAAGAAATATTTACACCAGACCAAATGATACACATTAGAGAATCCAGTATGATTGGATCATAGCAAAATTCTGCAGCCATTGATGTATTAAAAAAAAAAAGGTCATGATTTAAAAAAAACCCATGTTAAATGTTTACAGTAAAGACAATTAGAAATGTATTATGAAACAGCACTTACTGATTATAGAAAATTTTATAGATACATGTCAACCACCATTAACGTATTTACCCGTGTTATAAGAAGTTATTTACATCATTCAACAAAAACTTCAACTTCTAACATAGGAAAGAAAAATATCTAATTAAATGAGTAAATGAATTGATGGGTAAGCAGACCTTTCTAGTGACTGTACAAAAAGCTCTGTAGTTTCTCTTATGGACCATCAATAAGTAGAAAAGTATTTTGATTCTTGATGGAAATTTATTTCAACATATGTTTTGACAAATTCCTTTATTCTGGTCTTTATTAAAAATATTTATACAATTGTTATATTCTTTTTCCTAACATGTATGGTCTTAAGTATGCTCAGTCAATATGTACTTAAATATACATGTATATACAAAAAACACTCAGATCATAAATAATGTTCATAAATATTTCAAATAAAATTTATACCAGTGAACATTGAAATAATTTTAAAAGATACTTTTTTTTAGAAGTGCCGACTTTATTAAAAATAAATCAATATAACCATATAAAATCAAACAATTGTAAATGGTCAACCTTGCATGACCCCCAACTATTATCTTAAATCAATTATTCAACTGTTAAAATATAATTACTGTTTAAATAAACTGGGTCAATATTTTATATGTATATCACAATGACTGTGCATTGCTTGAGAACAAAGTGTAATAAGACCTAAAATTATTTGGAAAGAATGTCATTCTATATGAATGAAATGAAATTTTAGGTTTATTTCAAATGTGACAGCAATCTAACAATACCGTGGAAAATGTCAAGTAACATAGCATATCTACCAAAGATCTGTCTTTAATATCAAATTATTTATACTGCATCAGTAAATTTAATTAAACTTGTACTTGGCAAATAACTAATGGAAAGAGATGTTGGCTATGTTTTTGTATAGAATGCACAACACTTTATCAATTTGACTACTGGTAACAGAACTTTTCTTAGAAATCAGATTTTCAGACAAAATTGTTTACAGGACGAGTTTTGAATACACATGTAAGTAGTGATAAAAACACAACTTGAATAGCACCAACAAGTAGTGAGACTTTGGTGCATGGAGCGAATCAAAACAATCTGGGGATAGTCCTATTCATTTAAAAGTTTCAGGGCTGATAGATTTTCACTTAATGAACAATTTTACCCCATGTCAGATTTGCTCTAAATGCTTTGGTTTCAGAGATATAAGCCAAAATCTACATTTCACCCCTATGTTCTATTTTTAGCCATGGCGGCCATCTTGGTTGGTTGGCCGGGTCACGCCACACATCTTTTAAACTAGATACCCCAAAGATGGTTGTGGCCAAGTTTGGATTAATTTGGCCATGTAGTTTCAGAGGAGAAGATTTTTGTAATAGATTACTAAGATTTACGAAAAATGATTAAAAATTGACTATAAAGGGCAATAACTCCTAAAGGGGTCAACTGACCATTTCGGTCATGTTGACTTACATGTATTTGTAAATCTTACTTTGCTGAACATTATTGCTGTTTACAGTTTATCTCTATCTATAATAATATTCAAGATAATAACCAAAAACAGCCAAATTTCCTTAAAATTACCAATTCAGGGGCAGCAACCTAACAATGGGTTGTCTGATTCATCTGAAAATTTCAGGGCAGATAGATCTTGACCTGATAAGGTAGCAATACACAGTTAGAAGTTTAGTTTCGCATTATGGCCCCTGTGAATTTTTTAAATATGAAAGTTTTTGTACAATAAAATTGATTTTTAGATAATTGAAGAATAATATAGCCTTCTTAGTGGGTTTATATGAACATTTAGATTGATTTTAACATGTTTTATAAGCCATTTCTATGATTGACAGTCCGTATTTTCCTATCCGTACCGTTCATAGGTCCATAAATTATTGTAGTGTTTATCAACAAAGATTTTGCGCTCGATCTTTTCAATTCAATTTTATGGAAAAACGAGCAGGAAAGCATATGATTTTTTTTGGACCACTTGATAGATATAAACCTATGGATTTAGGAAAGGTACCACTGTAATTCATTAAAATTTTCCTTTAGACCAAATTTTGGAGACTTTTGTGACATGTTCACCCCCCTTTTTTGCTATATTTTGTATCTAAGAAATGCAGAATGTTGCCATGGTTACACCCAAAAGGGATTATATTTCACCCTTATGACCATTAGAAATCAAATCTATGGAAGATTTTCTTTCTACAAGTATATACATGCATAACACACATATAAAGCCTTCTTTGTTAGACAGGAGGGGAAAGAGGGTGTTTAAAAATTATGAGTGTCAATTTTAAGTTTTTTTCCTAACTGTGTATTGCTACCTAAACAATTTTACCCCAGTCAGATTTGCTCTAAATGCTTTGGTTTTTCAGTTATAAGCCAAAAACTGCATTTTACCCCTATGTTCTATTTTTAGCCATGGTGGCCATCTTGGTTGGTTGGCCGTGTCACCAGACACATTTTTTAAACTATATACACCAATAATGATTGTGGCCAAGATTGGTTAAATTTGGCCCAGTAGTTTCAGGAGAAGATTTTTTGTAAAAGTTAACATCGACGACGGAAGACGGACGCCGACCGCCGGATGCCAAGTGATGAGAAAAGCTCACTTGGCCCTTTGGACCAGGTGAGCTAAAAAGTGAAAACTAATGATGATGATGAGGGAAAAAAACCCAAAAGAGATGAAATAGATGAGTAAAACAAACTATAGAAATTTTAGTCAACACAAAATAAGTCTTAGTGAAAACTTGGTAACAGATCTGAAAAGTACTCTCACAGAACAGCTCCTCATTGTCAAGCTACGGCCAAATGTAATATCTGATAAAAGTGTGACAGAAATATTTGTTGAACTGACAGACTGAAGGACACACAGACAAACAAAGTGATAGCAAAACAGCCCAATCCCCTAGAGGGGAGGTATAATATAGATATTTGTACTTTTCATTACAACTTTTTCTCTGGACATCAGGATATTCATACTTCATACCGGATGAATTATGCATGATTATATTTAAGCTGAAGGATTATTGAATGTCTGTGTCGATATCAAAGTAGTCTTTTACCTGCCAATTGAAGATTTCAACATTTTATCTGGCAAAGTTATTACTTAATTTACCATTCCAAGTTAGTTTGTAAAACCTATTTTTGATTATATTACTATAATATTGTGTTAATCATTTTAAATTACAGACATTAAACCCTATATCCTTCTCTTTTCCTCTTTATGCAAACCTATGAAATAGCTTACCTTAAAACATCTTAAAATAAAAAATATCAAAGTTATTTGAAAATAAAATTTGCCAGAATAATAATGATCACCAGCATAAAAATTAGTGTTCTTTCAGTTGTAACAAAAGATTTCCTAAGTATTATAAATTACAATGTTTGTTTTTTTGTTGTTTTTTGTTGTTTTTGTTTGTTTATCAAAATGAAGGTACACATATACTACCATTCAAACAAAATTCTGAAACACTAATGTAAGGGTACATTGCTAAGTTCAAGAAAATGAATTTCAAATACTTTACATTTGTCTATGATGTATGATGATGTATGATGACCGGTATGCGTCACATGATATACTACCTATTTAACATACACAAATGACAAACTTAAACATGCAATGCATTGTAGTTTTGATAATAATTACAAAGAAAGAAATACAATCACAATTGAGTGAGATTTCAAACTTGAAAAGTGCTAAAGGAAAACATGCTGTATGTGTTTCTTCTCCAAACCACCTGTAATAAACACACATAAATGTGATGTGTACTATAAAGGGAGATAACTCTGTTATTATTTGCTGGTGCTACAAGCAGAGAATATTAGTAAAAGTGTAGGAATTTGTATATAGATTTACCGAGACCCTGGTCTGTCAATACCAGCATACATTCTGTTAAAGGAGAAAAACAAAAAAGAATACAAAATTTTAATCTAAGTAAGCAATTAACATATTAAACTACCAAATTATGATATTGTGAGAAATAAAAATGCCACAAGAAAAAATTAAAATTAAAATTAATGTGTTAAGTAAATTTATAATTGTGAATTGTTTGTAAGCAAAAACATGAGAAACAAAGCAAAGAAGTTATTAATAAATTAAAACTTGAGTATTTTATTAAATGTGAGCTACTTCAGCTTTCAACAACTATATAAGCTGCTTTTAACAAGTTTCAATTGAATTAAAATCCAAACAAGAGACATGCAGGTATAAATCCCATACCCATTTTAACAAGCATACCAAACACCTTTATTTTTATCAAAACATGCCTTAACTTAAAATACACTGTTGACACAGAGATATGTCCATTATTTAGTAGTATAATTCTGATGTTGAATTTTAACATTTGACCTTGTTAGGTTGAGACAAAAAACCATAAACGTTAAAAAGGTCCAAACAGATAGGTTCTGTGGTCAAACATCTTATAACTACATTTTTATGGGGGAATGTATTGCATTTTCAGTTTAAGAACTAAAAATGTAGTTTTGTTTGCATGCTAATAAAATGATATGCTATTTTGTAATTCTGTTTTACAAAGTTTGTGATTTCAGGCAACTGATAAAAGGGATTCTAAAAAGAAGTTTATCATGCAGGTATAACTGAAAAACTAGTCTTTAAATTCAAACATGGAATTTTGACCAACATATGGCCAAACAATATACATTACGGTATGTTTGCATCAGTTGATGAGATGTTCAAATTCCAATATAAGAATTAAAAAAATAGTTATAACTTTTTTATTACATTGAATAAAGTAAATATAAACAGAAGTTGTTTACTGGTCTACTGAAAAATTAATTCTTTATTTTCTCTTTAAAATAATTCATTAATTAGCCTTCATCAATGCAATAAAAAACAGCACATTTTCTTGTCATCAGCAATAAAGAAATTTCCAAATCCCATTTAGTTTGTTTCAAATTTTGAGGAAAAACGTGTACTTTTGGTACTTTTGAGGAAATGGTTGAGGCCAGATACCAAAATGGTTTTTGAGCAGTATTCCATGTTGTACCTTGTTACATGTAATCAGCCAATGACAATAAAATGTGCTTGAACTACAAGACAAAAGGTGCTAGGATTTAATTGGTGTGACAGGGCAGAACTTAAGTACCGTTTTAACGTGGGACTCATCTTGGATCTGAAATCAATATTTCTTTCAGTGACAAACTAATATACAAAATATTTAGATTGAAAGAATAAGAAACACTCCTTTTTGTGGTTGAGATAACACTTCATTGCCATTGCATATTACAGAAAACTGGAAGAACAGTCATTCTGCATTTTATGTTAAAAAAAATCATATGAATACACATAAGATGTGTATTGAAAAAAATATTGATCAAACTGATGTGCAAGTATATTATTTCTAATCATATAATCTGAATAAATAAATAAAGGGTGTCTGAGTGATCCCTAGCTACTTGTTATACTCTACTTAAAATATTTAAGGAGTTAACTGAAAAATAGGTATAAACTACAGTGTTAATTATTATCTGTAAATAAAAGAAAAATATTGATGAAAATGTTTTACATTAGTCTTGTAACAGTGTTTTGTCAGAAATGTAGGGAATAAGCAGCAACTCAGAAAAATCACATTTCGTTTAGTGATTTTAAATTTCAAAGAAAAAGTCTAAGTATAATTGCTTTTGCAAACCTTATAATTATTGAAAACAACTCTCAAAATTTTTGAAAAGATACAATTGCAAATTTCCTACATTTACTGACCAAAGTTGAGAGAAATTATATACACAGCAATTTCTAGCTTAGCAACTAATGAATTCACACCAATTAATTATAATTATGCTAGCAAAACCTTATACCTCTTTGCATGCTGTCTTATCTGGTCTAATTCGAAAGTAGTGTAAGGCCTAGGTGATCTTGTGGGGTGTAGTCCATTATGAGTTGGTAATGATGGTACTGGCCTAAAAATACAAAATAAAATTGTATCAAATGATGAAAAAAAATTTGAGATGACAAAAATTTAAAAATGTGCTATCAAAATTAATATGTTTAAGAAAAATCTTTTTAGATTTTACAAGTGTTACCTTGTTCAAATATTAAATTGTTATGTCCAAATTCAAATGTTAAAAGAACATACTAGAAAACTGACATGTCAGCAAGGGCCCTGCTTGCACATTTGGTTATGAAGCACAGAAATTAATAAAGTAATGTAAACCAACCCAATTGAAGATTAAGGTATGTAATTCATAAATCTTGATACCATAAATTTATACAGGAAATTTGGTAGAAAACCAAAACATTTTGAAATAGAAACTTAACCTATAGAGATATTTTCATTGAAATTCTAGCAGATCATATCATGTTTCTCATGCTCTATTTTAACTATAAATGTACAATCTATAATACTTGTGTAACATTAGTGTCATCATAGGACTTCCTTACCCTGTTGGCACAATATCTACTGGCCGGTCACATGATATACAATGGAATTTCTGTATAAGTTGTCTGAAACAAATAAAATGGAAAGTTAAATCAATTTTGCAGTATTTGTGAGTTGCCTGATTGTGGATAGTAATCCTATATCATTTTATTTGTTATATTCTAATACATATATATCTTGCTCATGAAGAAAACTAAAAATGTTCACAGATTAATTCAAATAAGCAAATACACTCTTTCTTTAATCAATATTTTAAATACAACATTTTTTCATATACCACTTCACCAATAATCTTAATTTAATTAATTAAGGCCACTCCCTAATTGCTTACATCCCCATTATATACAGACTAGATGTCCTGACATTTTATTCTGGAACAGTCCTTAGCTAAACAAAGCAGATAGAAGGAAACCCTGTGTGAAAAACTCTAGCTAAAGAATCGTTAACTTAATCAAACCTTCTTATTCCAGCGGCATCATCTTCCGACCATTCTACAGGTGCTTGATTCTGTTTCTTCAGTTTCTCATTCAAGGCCTTCAGACGGCTTTCTAACCATTCTTTGAGTGGATCAAGTTCTAAGCGATCCAGTTTGCTATCAATATCTTCAGTAAACACCTTACACTGGTGGTTCCAAGCTTCCTCCTGTAGCATGTAAAAGTTATTCTATGTAATACACAACTTCATTGTTATACATAGTACAATATAAAATATCTCTTCTCAAGACTTGATTTGAAAAATAAAAAAAAATTCAAACAGCATTTATCTGACCATAGTAGTTCATTTGGTTGGGTTTTTTTTCTCTCAAGAGGTGTGTATACTTTAATTCAAATATTTTATCCTTGAGAATTTCTTATGTCATACATTGTGTTAATTTAACTCTAATATTGAACCACTTGGATTAGGAAAAGGTTAGCCTAAATATTGGACCATGTGGATTTGAAAAACATATAATTTGAACACTTAAAAAGTCTTTGTCACTAGCAGTACTTCAAATTTAACTTTTGAATATGTGAATTTATAATAACATAACCTAAACATCAGACAATGCAGATTTCTCAAAATGAAACATGGAAAACTGACCATGTTAATAAGTCTTACTACAGCTTCAACATTTGAAGAGGTTTTGTAATGAACATTTGAAGCATGAAGAGTCATAATAAAAAAACATTTGAAGCATGGAGATTTTTAATAAAATGAACATTAAAGCTCTGTAATTGGTATAAATGAACATTTGAACAATGTGGTATAGAAATACTCCTTACATTTCCTGCAAGTTTATCCAATATTTCTTTAATCATCTTGTTGATGTCATTTGTTGTTGTATCGAACAAAGAATGGTTGACCTTGTTGTCCAGTGATCTCTTGTCTGCTTTCTGTAAAAAAAAAAACGAATAAAATCAGTCATTAAATTTGCAGTGTCCTACCCACAGTTACTTTTACAAATTTTCTATTAATGGGAAATACTCAACTTTACAATCTTAAACACATTTTCATCTATTAATATTGCATTTGAATAATTATGAAAAAAGAAGGAATATATATTAGTTTTGACAAATTTATAAAAATGAGACAGACAAATGGATCGATAAAAAACTACTTCACATATTGCCCACTTGTTGTAGTAGATGGGGTATAAATATCATAAAAGTGATGCCACCCAATTTGGAACTTGATCTGTATTATGTGGTAATAAGCATTGTGCATAAGTTTCATAACAATTGGTTGAGGCAAACTTCAGTTAGAGAACAGAAACCAACTGTTAGACGTACAGGCATACTTACTTACAGACAGACAAGGGTAAAACTTAATGGCCCCTTCACTATGATAGGGCATATAAAATAGCATGATAAAAAGCTTATTGTGCTGTCCATTAGTACTGTTAACAAATACATTATATCTGGACTTACAACATCCATTTCTGATTGGACGAACTCCTTGTCAGCCTTCTCCTCTTGAAGTCTGTCACAATAGGCAAACAGTTTCTGTAAAATATGTATTAATATCAAAATATAATTATATCAAATTACAACAGGTTCACATATAGAAACTTTAATCTGTTTCAGGAAAAATATTATAATCATGAATTGGTCTATAATATACCATATTCATGGATATTTTACATATTGTTCTATTCCTGATTTACAATGAATAAACTTTTCTTAAGGGGCTCAATTCCAATTCTTCCAAGGAATCAAAAAATGCTATTCACATCAATCTTTTTGATTTGTAAATATTATTTTATAATTAAGCTGTCATCAATGCAATCCTTCCACAATTTCTATTAAAAAACATGTTTCCTTGGACAATCTAAAATATCAATCAGGACACATCCAATGGATTTATTGTAAAGACGTTATAGTCTGAGTCTTGTGCAATGCAAAAATATAAGTTTAGACAGGATCTTGGATCATAAGTGTATGGCAATTTATTCTTATGTTATGCTATGTTTTTTTTTTAAATCAATGTAAAGTCCAAAGTGTTGTCTTGTGTAGAAGAATATAAAACCTGTGATTTCATTGTGATTAAGATATGGAATTTAGCTAGAATTCTTGTTAAAAATAACACTTAAATGTCAATTATGGACACAATTTTTGTCCTTGAACTGGAATTTCCCTTTTAGATAATGAAGTCTTAGCACTTTATCATCTTTTTGTTGATTTTCAAATTTACCTGAAACCATGTGATCAATATTTGATGATAGTGTTTCAAGATAATGTTTACTTATTAGAGAAATCATATTGATGCTTTAATTATAAGTTAATAATTGGATGTGTTCTAATATCAGAATGAAAAGATAAATTTCTGGCACACACAGAGAGAATTATTTTTACCTAATTTGTGTTCTGATTTTTCTATTTTTGTTAGTTTGTGTAAACCATGTGGACAAAGCAGAAACATCTTCAATGTATACTACTAATGTGAAGGTACATATTCAAACCTCAATTTCTTTAGCTCTGCTTGAGTTTTCTTCGAGGATGTCCTTGGTTGTTCCATGGAGTTTCTCAACTTCAGCCTGGAGTTGTTGGATTGCTGCCTGTGCTCTGCTGAGGGCATCACTATCCTATAGAAAGATATAATATAGTTTATAGTGCAGGAAAGTTTTCTGACCTCTACTGTTTGTATTATAGACATTTTGTTTTAATAAAAAAAAAGGCTTAAAGAACTTTCCCAGAATAGACATAGGATAGCAGATTTTTATGACATTCTTATCTAGTCATGAAATTACATAAAACAATCAGAGCTACTTTTGTTTACTCTACTAGTATTATTATATCATTAAAAAAAATATGTTTACTTTAATAGAATTAGGTACATATATTCTTCAACCAAATATTACATTATTTTGCATAGACAAGCATAAGGCTAGTTCATATTTTTTGTGCTGACTCTCCTAAACTGAAGTTCTGTTGGCCATTTATAGGTAAACACTGTTAAATTATATTCATCAAAGTCCAAAGGAAAAGGAAATATATGCAACTAAAATCAAATTTAAGGCTGCATGTGGACATAACAACGGTATGAGGTAAAAGGCAGATAATATGCATTAAACATATCTCATTACAAATTTTTATAACTACAGATTTACATTTTACAATTATTTTAAAAGTCATGCGTGCAAATATTTCTTCCTACTTTTACCGTTTTTATATTTAGCATGACATTTTGTGAAAGTGCAGATTTAATTACAGAAATGACTAAGTAAAAATTCCTTTAAGTAATCCCATAAAACATGTATCTGAAATGCATAACCAAGGAATGTAATTTGTTGCAAAAGTAAAATGACTGCATTGGTCAACATTAATGATATTCTAGGTTGATAGCATGTCTACCATAAAAGCTTAATAACTAAGTAAATATATTACATATAACCATCAACAAAAGCTAGCAATAAATCATAAGTGCAAAAATATGGTACATTCTTTTATCTACCTAGTATTACTGTGCTTATCCAGTGACCTTTGGGGTATCACAATAGCAATGGCTCAAACAGTTTACCAAATTGCAGTTAGATTTCTTCTCCAACTAACTGATCAACTGGTAAAATATTTTAGCAGATTGCTCAAGTGAAATGTTGTTAGTATGAAGTGAGTGCTGTAAAATCAAAAGTAATACTTACCATCCAGATCCAGTTAGTTGATATCTTTGTCATTTATTTCAAACACAAAAATGACTTACTATAATATGAGTCACTGAATAAGAAGGTCTAATTTTGACATGGAAACTTCTATCATAAATAGATTTTATAAATAAATAGTTGAAAACATTGTTTTGTAAGTCTATAATTAATAGCTTCGTTTTCCAACAACAAGTTAGTGCATAATTGTAATTCGGATTTTTTTTTCTAAAGCAATTACTTATCTGCTACCATTAAAGGGAAATAATTTACATTACTGAAAATCAGCAAAATGTTGTCACAATTTTTGTCTGACAAATATCAACTTTCCTCATTTAATTTGTTTGTAACATTACTTTTATGATTATTAAACTTTTATCCTCTGTTTTGAAAAGAAACAATGAAATTTATTTTTAAGATGATTAAAATTTTGAAAAAAATTGTAGGCAAAATCAGAAGCCAGGTATCATTGATTAATTTTTTAGTGTACAATAACTCAATAAAAATTATTTCCCTTTAATGCCAGCAGATCAGTAATTTGTATAGAAAATATTATACGAATCATAATTACACAATAACTTTGTCTTAGAAGACAAAGCTATAAAATATACATCTACAAAACAATGGTTTGAACTATTTATTTATAAAATCTATTTATGATAGAAGTTTCCATGTCAAAATTAGACCTTCTTATTCAGTGACTCATACTATAGTAAGTCATTTTTGTGTTTGAAACAATTGACAAAGATATCAACTAACTGGATCTGGAAAGTAAGTATTACTTTTGATTTTACAGCACTCACTTCATACTAACAACATTTCACTTGAGCAATCTGCTAAAACATTTTACCAGTTGATCAGTTAGTTGGAGAAGAAATCTAACTGCAATTTGGTAAACTGTTTTGGCCATTGCTATTGTGATACCCCAAAGGTCACTGGATAAGCACTGTAATAAAATTGAATACAAAATATTGAGCAGAACTAAATCATTTGTATTGCTTTGATTGTTATGATTTTTTTATCTTTTCTTTAATATTAAGTTTGAGAATCTCCACAAATTGAATAACTTTCAATGTTTGTTATAGCATAGGTAACAAAGTATACAAACTTTCATCGACCTGATTAAGTAAACTCAAGTAGATGTTTGTTACACCTTTAACAAGAATGTCTTAATTATGAATCATTATATAGGTTTTAATATGAATAAAGATGGTATTATAAATTAAATACTCTCCATTGAACATGGACAGGAGCAATGAATGATGAAGCAGTTTAATCTAGAGATGTAAGTATGTGGAGGTTAAAAATAGGTTATTAAACATGCAGGTAAAATAAAAGGTGAATCAAGGTGAAGCCAGGTAAAGCCAGGTAAAACAAGGTAAAGCCATACAATATGTACGCCCACCTCTGGTACTGTGTTTGGTCTAGAAGTCCTCATGTTACTATGGCGATCCAAAAGGAAGTTTACTTCTGATAATCGCCTTAGCACTGGAGGACTTTGAAAAAATACTGACTCCAAATCCTTATTGTAGCAATGTGGAATAATAGAAAAGAAATTAATACAAGACAGTATCTCACTGAGAAAATAAGACTAAATGCATACAGTATAAGGCGTTAATTAAGTTCTCAATAAATATATGTACATGCATATATAATGAAAATCACAAAATTTCAAATTTACACATTAACCCCATTCTTTTCAAAGCTTCAAAAATATGACAATTATTGAGTTTCAATGCATTAACTACATAAAACAAAAATCTGGAGGCTTCTGATGTACTGACTCGTCATACTAAAATTGTGGTCTATTATGAAATGCAAACATATAAAGTGTGATACTCAAAGTGAAGATTTTAACCAAATTCAACAATCTTTGGATCAGGAAAATGTGATTTAATAAAAATATATATATTTGAATTGAGAACTTAATTAGGCCCTGATGCTGTTGGTGTACTTCATTATGACCAAAGTATGTAATCTCAGATCAGCTGTTTCTTACTTACCATTTCACCCATTCCTGCTACTTTAGCTCTTAAAAGAGCAAACTCTACTCCCTTTGCCATTTTTTTTAACTCTTGATCAAGAGTGAATATCTTATCTCTCACATTGTGAAGCTGATCATTTAGAACATATGCTAATATCCTAAGTTTGGTGTTACTTATTACTATATCTCCTACTATAACAGTTGAACCTTCTGAGCTGTCACGATGGCCTGGATCCTTTGAAAATATATCCATCATATCTTGTTCAAAATCGCTTGGATCCTTTTCTTCAACTTTTACTTCACTTTTCTTTGTTATTACTAATACTGGTGTAATCTCTCGTTCACTTGTAATCTCTCGTTCACTTGAACTCTCTGACATTAAACCTTCTAATGGGTCAGGCCGATTCTCCATATCTGTCAGCCATGTTTTCAGATCAGAAACGTTATTCTGGTAGGCACTGTCACCCATAACCATATCCTGGAGCAGTTTTAATCTATCCTCTAAAGATTCAACCTTCGTCTTTAGGCTTTCCATTGCTATTGCTTGCATTTCTTTTTCGTGTTGTAACAAGAGCTGTTCAGTACTTGATGCCTCTTTTGCTTCTAGCCCAGAGTCATCGTTACTCTCCGCAAATGATACACGTCTTTTTTCTTTAAATTTTTTCGCTGCTCTTACAACAGCATACATTGTGTTAGCAACAGATTCTCCACCTAGCTAATTGTTAGAAAAGAAACGGAGAAGAAAGGAACAGAGGTTAGTATCAATAGAGTATAGTATGTTAATAGATGATAATATATTATCAAAGGATAGTATATTAACAAAGTATAGAGTGTTAAGAAATGATAGTATGTTCACAGAGGATAGTACATTAACAGAGGATAGAGTGTTAACAGAGGTTAGTATATAAGAGGATAATATATAACAGAGAATAGTATATTAACACAGGATAAATTAATAATAGATGATAGTATATCAACAGAGATTAGAATGGAGGTCTCTGTAGTACTTAGTATCAAATCAAAACATGATACTTCCATCAGACATATGAACAGTATTCTATTTTGTTTAAACCTAATACCTATAGAATCCAATCTGCTCAACAGATCTTGATTCTGATAAGGAAAATTAGTGCATTTATATGAGATACAGATTTAAGCATATAGAGTGGACATGTTTAAATGAATAAAGCTGGTATTATCTGTTCAGTGGCAACTATTACATGATATCAGGAGAATGAAGTAATGTATGATTAACTAGTTGAACAATAAAATCATGACAAAGCTTATCCTTTAATTATTTCTTAATTATTTCTTCATATTAGTAATAATAACAATTAGTTGTGGTTATATTGTATCTGATTACTAAATACATGTATACCAATAACAGTGAAAAAAGTATACTTCTAACTGAGGATACGAGACAGGAAGAAAACTAGAAGTAGAACAATCCTCATGAACAATACTCTATTCTGTGGATTCCTGGGATACCAATTTCATTGGTTTCATGGGTAATGTTGAACCATAAATTTAAAAGTTTAAAGTTCATATTTTCAATAGGCTTGTAATCAGACTTTGGCAAAACCAAGACATTCAATATCTAAGAAAATACAACTTTTCCTTAATCAACAGAAATTGGTTATTGGTACCCTTGTAAATAAATGAATCCACAGTTTACAATTGCATTCAAAGTTCATAAATATTTATTACTTCACAAATGCCTTTTTAAAATCCTATAATTGTTAAAATCAATAGCATCGTTCAAATTCAAACTTCTTAAAATTGGAGTTACTAAAACTTTTTATTTGTTGTCTCTATAGAGAAATATAGAATGCATTCTTATTTTTTGGAAACAGCAAATAAACAATTCACACAAGTTATCATTATATCACTATTGATTCTGACATATTTTAGTTACTTTGTCACATAATGTCAGACTTCATTGTCAAATATTTCAATAAAAAAATCATTATTAAATGCCACGAAAATATGAAAAGAAGTCGCTTACGATTCAATACTTTGAAGTTCTTACCGACAACATAAATGTTTCCATAGAATGATAGATTTACTCTTTAGATATATATTATGATATAATGTCCTCCTACTAAGGCCACATTTAAAAATATATTGGTTTGCCCAAACCCTAACCAAGGTTGAGACAGTGGGTAGGTAGGTAGGCATTTTTAAAATATTTTTTTTTAAAGAAATTGAAGTATCGGATGTTTATAAGTCTTCATGCCTATCTGATTAAAAAAAAACTTCTTCAAATCAGGACAATAAAAGAATTTGAGTTGGCAGCTTTTTTCTGGGTAGGTAGGGTTTGGGCAAACAAACCTATTCTTTTTTATGGCCTAATAGTTAATTTGAATTTATCCTTGACTAATGCATGAAGTAGATAAATGTTGGGGTTCAAATAATATAGGTAAATGGTCAAGCACCTTGTGATTTTGTTAACCCTTTTGCATTTTCAAAATTTGATAAAGAATGACACATACATACAGAATATTTCAATGACTTTTTAATGAATATATGATGGTATATGAACAGCAAAAAATTAAGGTGTGGCACACCCAATGTACTCCTGGCCTTGCAGTAATAAAAAAATTGAGTATGATTATTGTACTCCAATGGACCAGTTCAGATTTAATCCAATCAAAAAACTAGATTTGGTGTTTCAAGCACAAATTTTTGACCTTTGAGTGCTTAGAAAAGATTTATGACCAAAGGGTCTGACCTGCTATACTTGATAAGATTTTTGATATGTGGTGCTCAGTACTACACATTCACTACTATAAGTATGCTGGTCTATTGATGTATTGCAGTACCATGCTTCATAAGACATTACAGAAAACATATGAGATGTGGAAAGACAAGTACATCAGCCACTAATTAACCTATATACTCTTTTTTTTTTTAGTTAGTTTTGCAACTTTTTACCTAATTCTTTCTTTGAATTTTACAATTGAGTGCATGTAAAAACCTACTTATCGGTCAATAGAATGACCTACAACCAAATTCAAACAACAGAAACCAGCCAGAAATATATTTGTGGTTATGAAAAATTTCATAATAGACAGAAAGATGTGAGACCAGAATGTTAAAACAAAAGATCCCCGAAATAGAACAGATATTGATATCATTCCTATCTATGTTTATACCTCATTTGTGTTGATATCCTGAAATGATCCATTATATTATATTTTGCTATAAATGTGAAAATATCTATATACATCTTTTCATTTGTCATCTTCTTAATATATATATAAATATAAAGCTTTCTCTGTTGGCTATTTGTAAAAAGTTGATAATCTTAACAGGTGTTAGCTAGTATAAAGTGTTTAAGCAAATATAAACTAGCACATTTCTATATCAATTGCTTCAGTTAAAATGCATAAGCAAATGTTCATGCATAAACTATGTATATCTGTAAGCACTACTTTCTATTTTGACAACTTCTATTTTAAGTTAAACCAACAACAACTCATTCAAAACCAAATCTTCCTTTTACCTTTTCTCTTGCTGCTGCTAGAGCATCCACTTCCTGTTTTAATTGCTGAAGTTGTTCCAGAAGGTCTGATGAAACATCTGTAACAAACAAACAAAAACACATTTAATATATTGTATCTAACTGTAGTCTGCATGTAGAGTGGAACACAGCGAACACATTAAACACAACAGTTCTAAGGTTGAAGTTAAACGGGTATGAGAAAAAGGTACAGTAGTCTAATTCACTGCACCCCCCAAAAAACAAGAATTTCAAGATTTTTTTCCTATTTTTGACTTCAACTGGACCTGTAACTGGAAGTAGTTGTTTTATGCATATTTAAGTAATAAACCTGATCAGTAGTTATATGCTTGCAGTTTTACACTATTTTAGGAAGTTTTAGGCCTCTGAACTTCGTGTGTCAGACATTGAAGGGAACCCCACCTCTCTCTAAAAAAAAAAGGTTTTATCCAATTTCAATTTTTGAAGTTCATATTTGAGCTCTTTTAAACATTAAACCTGAAACATGACATATAATAAGATTGAGGTGACATGCATACACTTTGAAGTTAATGTCATAAAGTTGACCTCGAAAAATAAGGAGAGCCATTGGAACCAAATATTGGTATTTTGGGTAACATTCAAATATTACAGCCCTCCAATGGTAAGGGTTTTGTTTCTAATGACTTAAAAAATTGATATAAAAAAAAGACAACCAAAGATAATGTTCCTGTCATGAGACAGACACATGGTTATGTGTAGGAATAGACTATTTAATCTCCTTTATTAACATTATGTAATTGTTAAAACTTACTGAGGTTATCCAAAGCACCTTTGTCTAATTTGTTTTTCAATTCCTCCTGAAAATTAAAGCAAATATCAAGCAATCATAAACAAGAAACTACTATGGAATCTTTATTTGAACTTACTGTAGATATAGGATTAAGATCAGGATACAAGTCAAAGAGTAAAAAGAATCCTTATGCCAAATTTGTCTCTATTTTCAAGACACTTGTCAGCATAAAAAAAAACAACTTTGTTTTGATAATAACATTTACAACATGATCTACCATCATCAAAACGGTTCATGTACTCATGTACTCTTACAGAGACCAGAGAGAATTATATGACTACTTTACCCAGATGAGATACAAAACCTCCTTAACTGAATGCCACTGAATATATTGTTTATCTTTTTTTCCATCATGATTGATGATTGGAGGTAGTTGGTGCAGTATGTTGTGATGGCCAATAAAATCTGTATCTTTTTTGTTTATCAATACAAATGAAGAGTTATCTCTGTTTAGTTTGCCTCCTATTCTTAGGATGAATTTCCATGTTAAGTTAGTTTTTAGGTATAAGTGAATCTCACACCCAAAATTAGAACAGACCCCTAGATGTCTAATGGTTGTGTGTTGGATTGCTGACTGGCTGACATTAACTTACCAATCTCAATTAGCCAAATACCAACAAAAGTTTAAAATGATTATTACCAAGTGAATATGTTATAGGTATCTCAGTACCATTGTTATCTTATATAGATTTCTGTGAAGCACCTTTAAGCACCTGCCCTTGGTGACTCCTGCATATGAACAACAATACTATTTGCTCATATGCATCAGACACGAGGAAGTATTTAACTCGAGGTTTTTTTCTATAATGGATGTGATGCTGCTTCTGGTGCATGGTCAATAATCACTAAACATACAGGTTTTGATTTGTGACTACATGTATTATTAACTCAATTAATATTTTTTTTTGTCAAACATATTTCTATTTTTATTTTTGTTTATTGTCTATTGCAATTGTGTAATAAAAAAAATCAATGTACTGATTATGCTTGTAATGGGTCCACTATTGGAAATAAAATATATCTTATCTTATCTTATAGATGCAGAAAGCAATAGTTTCTAACTTACTTAAAGATCTGAAGACTGTTTGTAATCAGTTTGAATTCAATGTCAAGATTTGATATTTATGTCCAATTCAATGTCACATATAAATTATATTTAAGATTTAAGTCATCACTTGACATATGCAAATAAATGACAATTTATTGTACCTCTAAAATCTCCACTCGTTTGGTCAATGAATCATGACTCTCACTAAGTCTGCCTAGTTTTTCTAAGATTTCCAGCAGTGTTTCTGATGGGCCTGTGGATCCTGAGCTCATACGAGTACCTGGACGAGAGGATGCTGGTCTGGATGGCTGAAAAATCATAAATCAAAACATAGAGTTTATTCAATTTTTATTAGAGCTAATCAAGCTTTCTATAAGGTCCTGATAGCATCGATAAACACAATGTTTATCAGGAATTGATTCTGTTTTCAAGTGTTTAAAATGTCAGTTAAATCAATGTGAAGTAAATAAGAATGAAAAGTTCATGGATTTTACATGATATCAACATGGAGAACCTTAGACTTCCTGTCTGAAGCAGACTGTTTAGCCAAGAAGGGTGACATTTCTGACTACTTTATATGCAAATATCAATTCAAAAACTGTACAGGATTGATATCTGCCCAAGACAATAACTAAAAAAATATGTATTTCTGAGCTATGTTCATATAAAGACTTTAAAGCTTCTTGGAAGAATCAAAGTTTGCTGAAAAATCCATTTGCTGGAAATGATTCTAAAATTCAAGGGCTAACGTTTTTCAATTAGTCATCAAAATTCACATTTAATTTACCCTCTCTTGGAACTATGTAACAGTTTAAGTGCATAAATGTTTATTGCCAACAATTATATTCAGGAATGCATGTTTCTTTTTATAAAATTATCATAAGTAGCTTGAAGTGTTTATAACAACTGCAATAAAAAAGTTCTGCAGGTGGGTTATGCATTCACGTCATTCATAAATGGAGATATTCACATGCACATATTAAATTACACAGGAGATCATGTTTCAATCATATAGTTAATCTTTTATCTAACAATCATACAACAGACTAACTTTCAATTACTCACACCATAGAGAATCAATTCAAGTCAATTGAAAACCTATAGTGTTCAATATTGGCAGATTTTACAAGTGATCTTAAAATATAATTGTGTATTATAATTCTAAGGGCCAATAATGAATAGCTTATAAGTAAATGGGCTTTCTATTCTTGTGAAGAAAATCACACAAATGAAACTTTACAGATTAAAATAAAAAAAATAAAAATATTGACACACAGAAATGCCTAACTTACATTTTTGAATAATATGTTCAAAGGATTTGAGATAATGTTACTATATTTAATAAAATTATATAACAAAATCCGCCCATATACATTAAATCAGCATGTGTAATATACTGATGATGTTGCCCTGCTGATGTAACTTATTTATGAAACAACTTTTTAGTCTATTGACTTATACAGAATAGCCGTTATTATATAACTTGGCAATATATAGAAGACATTCTACTTTGAAACCCATATTTTAATGTAACTATTCGTAACTTAAGGTATTTCCATATATATTAACTGCTTAATGCAAACTCAGTTATAGTAATTACTTTAGGAAGTTTATATATTGAGAGGGGGTAGGAGGGGTTCTGATCCCGAAATCCGAGGCTTAAAAACACCAGATCCCGAAATCCCGGGCTTAAAAACACGAAATCCTGAGGTCACGAAATTCGAAAAAAGAATTCCCGGAACCTGAAAGGATCAATCCCAAAATCCCAAGCTTAAAAACACCTGATCCCAGAGTCCCGATAAAGGTCCTATCCCCCCTCTATATTCAGATGTATGTAAATTTAATGGAGTTGATTGCTTATTCCATATTCTTAAGATAAAGGAAACATGATACTAAATTTATGGGGAATTATAACTTGGCAAGACTTGCACTATATAAAGTTATTGTACCCTTAATATTGTTACATCAAGTTCATAAATTGCCCTAATATATGTGTTATTTATTTGACGCCTAGCATTAACCAGAGATTTAATTAGAACTGTAAATTTTTTTATCGTTATGATGTAATCGATTCTGTGACAATATATTTCGTTTATTCATTATATCACTATTGTATGACTATTTTATAGTTATGCTTGAATTGATTCCTGTGTTAATTACACCTTCTGGAGGGATCCTGTCATTATAAACTTCTTGGATCATCTATTGATAGCTTAAAATCATTTTCTGAACTTTTTGCACCAATAAGACTTTTCAAATTTATGTCCATTTTTATACAATAACAAACAATAACAACTATGTACATTGTTAGAAGGAGTGACAATTTTATGAGCTCTAAATTAATGAATAAGAAAGAAAAGTTCTCTTTACCCCAAAACTGTACTGTCACAAGAAGTTTTCTACTATACTCTTATTAAACTCTTAAGCAACCTTCTCTTTCATGATAACCCAAGTGAGGATTATTTTTTAGGGTTTCTTAACAATATGACAGTCAATACTTTACTCTGAACTCCCTCAGTGAACACCTTTGCAATAAAAGTATCTTTTTCACCTTGAATTGACTTTTCAAAACTCTATTTCATTACTGTAAGGGTATTACATAGCATTAGGCCATTTAGAAAGGGTATTTTAACCCAAAGAACATCCCCTGAATCTTATATAAAGCTTTTAAGAAGTTAGCTAACACCGCCGCCGTATCACTATCCCTATGTCGAGCTTTCTGCAACAAAAGTTGCAGGCTCGACAAAAACCTTATTTACTAAAAAGGTTTCTATATAAACCTAACAGCATTTAAAGTAAGCAAACCCTGGACAGCTTCGAGTCAGAAGAATGTGTGTTGGCAAATTATCTACCAAAAGATTATTTCCAATAAAGGAAGCATAGTAAAATTCAATCTCATATTGAGGGCCAAATTCTAGTAGAAACCTAGTCTGTGATAAAAATGTATAAATGCTATACATTAATTAAATAACTTATATGGGACACAGTGTACCAAATATTGTTATTTAATCTTGAGGAAAATAAATGTAAAAATTATTGTTTTTGAAAAAGCATGTGGTAAAGTTTAGTAAGTACAAACAAGGATTTCATACAATATTTCAAACTTTCCCTTTGATGTACAAAAAAATGTTCACTTAAAGTAACAATATAATTAGCTAGTTTTATTATATAAGCTTATTCAAATGTGTACACTAAGTGAAATATTTGCATGTTTTTTACATCAGTGTGAAATTTTTATTCTATTACAAAAGTTTATTGTGGAATTAAATTCTAATTTCATGGTTTTATTGTACTTTTATCTTAAAAATAACACAGACACAACATAATTGAAAGTTCTTAAATGTGTCACCACATTGTGTTTTATACAATATCTTGTTTATGATTACAATGCGTAAGGTAATGTTGCAATTCAATTTAGAAATAATAAAATGGAAATATTGTGGAAATATTATTTGAATTGTTCAATAATAAACTGTATAATTTAACATTCACACCTTAAATTCCTATAGTATTGTCAAACTTAGTTTTGTAAATGGAAAAAGATTGACTTAGTTACGTAATTTGAAATGTTGAATATATATTTGATATTTGTTGTTTTGAAATTACTTTTTCCATAAAAAAATCAATGTTATTTTGCCTTGTGCACGCCATATTGTATGGAAACTGGATAGTTCAACATTCCCACAGAAAAAAAATTGAAACTCAACCAATTAAAGCTGAGAAAAATAAACTTACCAAATAAAAACGATTGTTGGCAAAGTTGAAGACCCCAAATAAATGAACTTTGCAGCAAATCCCCATTAAAAATAATTTGATGGACTTTCATACATTGTGTGAATGCATATTTAAGCTTGATATACTGATCTTATAAAAAGTAACAGGACCAGGTTATTAAATGGTTAGAAAATGGTCTTCCTACACATGTCATTAGGAGATGTGGTATGATTGCCAATGAGACAACTATCCACCAAAGTTAAAATGAAGTGGATGTAAGAAATTATAGGCAACCCTATGGATTTCAACAATAACGGTTGGCTTAAATGGGGAATAGGTTTCAGCCCTGTCTTCTATGCATGTACATGAAAAAGATTGAAGTAAACAGTCTCAGACAAAATTGAAAAAAAGATTATTGTTAAAAAAATTTCCATAAAAAGAGTTTTAAACAAAATAAATGGAACAAAAAATCCCCTAAATTGATATTCTTAAGACTTTGGTCTATATTTTAAACATTATGTAATCCCTCAACAAGGTGATCGAAGTTTGTACAAAAAATAGTTCTAAACCGGTGAAAAAATTTCATCGATTCAATTGGGATTCTATAATCTTTTCAACAATTGGGAAAACAAATTGTCAGTCCTATGAATATATCCTGTATGGGACATACTTGTAAGTAGGTATGTAGTCCTATCAGAGAAAATATATGTAACTTTTCCTGTCTGAACTTTTTGTATATTACTATACAGTATGGATTTTTCTCATTGTTGAAGGCCTGTAATTTCTTACATCTATCTGAACTCTGGTGGATAGTTGTCTCATTGACATCAATCCACATCTCTTTATTTGTATAATAAGATTGTGCATCATTTCATAACTATACTGGTCAGAACAGAAAGGTAAACTGTTAATATAATACAAGGTATAAACGTCCATATTTCAGGGAATAGTAATAGAGAAAATCAAAAGGAGCCCATGCTCTTTTAGTTATTTTAAGACTAAACAAACATTTGAGGAATTTTTTTATAGCAAACTTCTTTAATGAAAGACTCTTAGAAAAGTTTATTCTTTTTTGCATGTAACAAGTTCCTTAACTGTCAAAATGGTCACTTGGTTCTGTAATAATCTCTGTCTAAAGATACTGGAATGTGCAATGTTATACCATAAATATTATTACACATTTTACAAAGTACAGAGAACAGATCACAAAAGACTGTATTAAAATTTCATACAAACATATTTTTACATAACAACCATGAAAACTACATAAACTCTTCACAAAACAAATAATCTTTCTGGTTTGGTTAGTGAGCAATATACAGCTATGACAAAATTAAAAACATAGACAAAAACATCATTGGGATGTTTCAGCTCACATCAGTCTTCACTACAGAACAAACTTTGTAAAACTTCACGTAAAAATCAGCCTTCTATATTTTATGTTATATACATTTATACATTTGTATAGCCAATCTCCAATTTTGGAGAGGTGATAGAAAGCAAGTGAATCCATTCAATATAAGTTTTTTTTCTGACATAACTTAGTTTGCTGTGCTAGTTGTTTATGGATTAGTTTGTGTGAATGCTTATATTTTGTGCATCCCTCGGAACATGCCATACATTTGTTGCATACCATTGTATATAATTCGCCTATTCAGAATCTAATGCATTCTGGGTAATATTTTCAAAAATGTACACCGAAACATTGTGATTGGTTTAAATCGTTCTAAACAATGGAAATTCAACCAATGATGTAACGTTATTATCATTTTGGTGTAGAAACAATGAGATTACCCATAGTCCTTTAGATTTTGAAAAGACGAATTACCATCACCATACTCCTAAGTACTGTGGAATTCCAACTTACTCATAATATAGTTTGAAATAAATATTGACTTTTCGTGACATTATCCTGCCGAAAAAGGTATTTTTCTGCTTGTGTTTCTAAATATAGGTTACAATTAATGATGCAGAAATATTGAGTACATATATCCCTTAATGACAAACTCATCTGATAGATTCTAAACAAATAATCATCTTGATAGCAACAGAAAGCCATAGAAACAAAGTCACTCATGCAAAGACGGTGTCTGACCATGCGTTGTACAAACCTTAAATTGTCGTTTCTGTGGAAAAAAGTCATGTTGAAATTACATCAATTAGAATCGCTAACTAGACATTTAAAAATATTTTAACCAATTAATATGATATACTGATACACCTGACAAATAGTCATAAATATAACATATTGAAAACATTAATTTAGAACAAACTTTTTAATTTTGATATATTTATTATAGAAAACCATTTAAACTTTTGGTCTACTTTTAATATAAAAATGTCATACATCTTATATAATGAAATATAATTTCTGTATTTTACTTGTACTCTTATCTAAGTAATTATAACTTTTATGCTGATAAAGATTACGTCCAAGAAAAGTTGTGACATTGACGTCAGAATTGGTGGGTGAAACTTTCGGTTGAAAAACAAATATTAAAATATTTTACAGACAGAAAGCATTTAAAAACTAAGAAATAAGCTAATTATCAAAACTTGTTTGGGTTTGGTCAAATATGTGAATGATGAATTGATTATTTCATAAATTTAAACATCAGTGCAAAAGTATTCCTCGCCTGTAAAAGGTAAAAAATTGGAAATATTTTCTGTTTGTCCAAGACTTGGGAGTATAAAAGCAAATGTTAAGCTAATTTTTTTGTAGTGTTTAACAAGTTAAAAGAACCTTATTTAGGGTCAGGTGTTTAATTTTCAATTCAAGGTGTGTTTTACTTTCATTTTCTTTCACTTTCAGCTTTACCTACTGTTTGTCAAACACAAATATAAACTAATAGCTGACCCTTACTGAACTGGGTAACCATGAGTGGTCTATGTCTGTGAGACATGAATAACACTATAATATTTATTAAAAAAAACCCTTTGGACAAAATTGCTTAAATATCAGTATACAGTGTTTAAAAGCATGAACACTTAAAAATGGTAGTATATCATTGATATTTGCCACTGGACATTGAACAAACAAAAGTCAACCAATCATTGATATTTGCCACTGGACATTGAACAAACAAAAGTCAAGCAATCATTGATATATTGCAGTGAGTTTTTGAGAAAAAGACATAATTTTGGTGATTCTTGTTACCTTTTAGGTATTATTAAATGTAAAGCTTTCTTAAACACAAGGTAAATCTAGCTGTTAATTACTGTGTCTTTTTGGTCTCTTGTGAAGAGATTCCTCATTGACAATCATACCACATCTTCTTTGATGATCATTGTATAATCTAAACAGTATTGTATTTTAAGAGGAATCTGGTGTTGAATAGTCATTAATACAGTACCATTAACTCATTAAAAAACAGACCTAAATGCAAAATGTTATAGCAAAGGAGAGCCCAAGATAAATCTATTGAACAACACAGAGGTTTGGGTCTGTCTTTAAGCTAGTCTTCTTTAAAATGTAAACACAAAAGGGACTCAAAGAAGTCATCAAATTTAGCTTGTGTGAATAAATTAAATTACATGTATATGATATAGATATAATATTTGATTTAGTAATACTTCTTTATTCTTTGACAAAGAGAATAACAGCTCTTTTCATTTTGGGAAATGCCTTTACAACCACGACATTGATGAAAACATTCTTATTATTACAATGAAAAGTTTCATTTTGAAAGTTAAACACAATGAACGAATATCTCAACAGAAAAATATGTGTCATATATTCTCAAAAAATAATAACCAAGGATCTCAATAGTCAATATATCAATTATATTCAGACAATCATATCTGTACCAAAACAACTTTGTTGGCAACCGAAAGATTTCAAACACAAATCATAACTGTATAGATTGTTAACCTTGTCAAATGTTTAATCTGTGAAAAAAACTTTTAATAAAATTAAAAATTTAAACAGCCATCCGAACAACGTGGATTTTATTACAATACAAAGCCTTTTAAAATTTTCCCTAAGTCACATAATATAATGCATGTTTAGTCCATTTAATTGGTAAGTTTAGCCACTTCTTAAAGGCGAGGTGACAAGGGGAAATTTTATCAAAGATTAAACTTAAACATGCAATTTTAAATTCACAAATATAAAGCATCACCTGCCTTAAACTTGTCCTGCATACAAAATCATAGGTTGCACCTTGATTATAATTATTTGCACCAAATCATGTAAAAAGAGACTTCTTTAATCCCCTAGGTGACAGCACACAGATTTAACATCATGTGTTTATATAGACATTAATCCAATTTAAGGTCTGACTTATATATTAGGCTATTAAGTTTAGGGAGTATCCATATAATTGACATAAGGTTCACATCAATATAATATAAACAGTATTGATAGTGTTTATTTTACCTCAATCTAATACTGAAAGCCTATTTTCATTTTCTCAACTTTGTGACTTTAACATATTTTCTATTTAATAACAACAGCACCGCTATAAATCATCTCCTCAAAGTGATTTTAAATTTTACTTACGGCAAGACTATCACCTTATATTACGAAATTAAAGTTTTCAATTTTCAATTATCTCAAAGGAAGGGTTTAAAACAAGCTCTCTTTTGATACTTTAAAACCAAAATTTAAATTTATAACATAGAAAATGTCATCTGTTTAAAAACACAACCTTGATATAGTATATCGTTCAAGTAGTTTAACAATTGATATCTTGTTTGTTTTGTATATTTCACTCCTATTCAAACAGTTATGGCTAACATATTCATTTTTCATTTCAATAATTATTTTTTTTCAAATTACAAATTAAAAAAATATTTGATGAGATTACAAATGTTCTCATAATTTAAAATTATTTGGTCTGAGAAAGCAGCCGTTTAATCTGGATCAAAGGTTCTTGAATACACTTATGGCCATTCTTTAACAAATAAAATGTGAATGTATTTGAAAACATATTACTCATACATCTCACCAATGAAGTACATTCTAACAACTGAGCCATAATTTTCTGGACTTTTTCCAATGTCTGCCTGACTTATAAGTAACTGCATTATTGTAGCTAGGTTAGATATCATATTAACATATATTACTATCATTTCTTGATCTAAATAGAAATTTATCTGCATGCATGATGCTCAACAAAAAAATCGTTGAAAAACGAACCACCTGTTTATAATGAAATTCAACCAGAGTCACTCAAGTGTAAAATGTAGGTCAAAAAGATTCATCATATATTGATAAAATATGGTCAATATTTAAATAATGTAGTGACAAAATATTCACACAGCAATAAAGATATAAAAAAAATCTGAGATATGAAATAAATCAACAAGCTTGCCAAAAAATGTGATATGCATGCAGTAAAGGGTGCTCACATTTATACCTATTCATAATTTGTAGGAAAAAACCAGTTATCATGAATTCTAGCATAGACTTTCACTAAAAGAATGTAAACTTCTAGACAACTTAACTTTTTCGACATGTATTACACAAGATAGAATAGAGCCAGTTTCACCTTGAAGTTACTTTGTCTTCATCAATCAATATGATGTTGAGCATAAACCTTGTAATGAACAAAATTCTACGGTACCATAAGGTTATCGGTTTGTTCTACAATGATAAAGTTTTACCAATCCCAGAACCTTATTCAATAGTTATTGCCATTTATTGAGTAATGGTTAGCTAGTTCGACAAAATGCTATATAAAAACGAATTACAAAACATGTTCACAAATAGCCTCCAGTCTTCCAACTAAGCCCTTCAGAGTGAAAATTTCATATCTTCTCTCAATTATAAAATGGTTAAGTAGAGATATAAATATGTCATCCACTACTGATTAGGGGACAGATGATATTACATTAATCAGATGTTTAAAACACAAGAGTGCACACACTGAAATGTCTCGCCTTCTTTACTAATCATTGATATTATGTTGATAGTCCTAAGTATAAAGCTTTATTACAACTGTCACATAAACTTAACATTAACCAAGTAGCTAAACAAAGACCAATGAACCATGAAAATGAGGTCAAGGTCAGATGAACCATGCCAGGCAGACATGTACAGCTAACAAAGCTTCCATACAACAAATATAGTTGACCTATTACTTATTATAGTTTAAGAAAAATAGACCAAAACACAAAAACTTAACACTGTGCAATGAACCGTGCAATTGAGGTCATGGTCAAATAAATCTGCGGGACTGACATATAGATCATAATATATTTCCATACACCAAATATAGCTGACCTTTGGCATATAAAATTACATAAAAAGACCAAAACTTAAAAACTTAACTTTGACCACTGAACCATGAAAATGAGGTCAAGGTCAGATGACATCTGCCCGCTAGACATGTACACCTTACAATCATTCCATACAACAAATATAGTAGACCTATTGCATAAAGTATGAGAAAAACAGACCAAAACACAAAAACTTAACTATAACCACTGAACCATGAAAATGAGGTCAAGGTCAGATGACACCTGCCAGTTGGACATGTACACCTTCCAGTCCTTCCATACACCAAATATACTAGCCCTATTGCTTATAGTATCTGAGATATGGACTTGACCACCAAAACTTAACCTTGTTCACTGATCCATGAAATGAGGTCAAGGTCAAGTGAAAACTGTCTGACGGGCATGAGGACCTTGCAAGGTACGCACATACCAAATATAGTTATCCTATTACTTATAATAAGAGAGAATTCAACATTACAAAAATTCTGAACTTTTTTTTCAAGTGGTCACTGAACCATGAAAATGAGGTCAAGGACATTGGACAAGTGACTGACGGAAACTTCGTAACATGAGGCATCTATATACAAAGTATGAAGCATCCAGGTCTTTCACCTTCTAAAATATAAACCTTTTAAGAAGTTAGCTAACGCCGCCGCCATAGCCGCCGCCGCCGTAGCCGCCGCCGTAGCCGCCGCCGGATCACTATCCCTATGTCTAGCTTTCTGCAACAAAAGTTGCAGGCTCGACAAAAAACTGAGTGTGTAAATTTTTGATAAACCCTCAAGTTAACAAATTAAAAAAGTAAAAAGTAAATATTCTAATTTAGTTTTACATCTACAGATTACCTCATCAGAAGCACGAGTTTTGAATAATGTATTATTTTTCATAGTTTTATATGTTTTATTTAAGCTTTGAATCTTTAATATGGTAATTCTCGGTAAATTTCAACAGCTTAATTAAGTTCATTACATATACATTAATTTGTTGTCACTAAAATACTATGAGAGCTCAACCACACTCTCTTATTGCATATATTGATAGATTGTCAAAAGATGTTAAGAAGAAGAAAAAAAGAAAAGAATATAAGAAGAACAATTAGGTCTTTTCTCATCTAGGGGATAGATCCCATTGATACTAAATGATACCTCAATATTTTTTTGGTAGGGGTGTGCCATTCTGGCCTAAAAAATGTACCAATTTTAATATACATGTAAAATAATGTTCAGCACTTATAGTCAGGAGCAGATCCAGAACGTTTTGTAAAGAGGGGGCTGACTGACCTAATAGGGGGCCGCTCTAGTCATCAGTGATTCCCTAAATAATCAACCAAATTTTTCACATGAAAAAAGGGGGAGGCATTTTGAACTTATTTTGAAGGTGAACTTTCATATTAATTCATATATTAGTTTAATTTAGTATAATAACATTGACTATTTATAATTTAAGATTCTGAATAGCATATTCATATATGAAATGAAGATCATACATACCCCAAATCAATGTATATAGTTATCAAACATGAATGCATTTTTATATGGTATGTTATAAAAAGGAGGGTCATTTTTATATAAAACCTCTCAAAAAAGGGGAGGCAGTACTGTGTATTTACTATTAATCCATTAATGCAACAATTACCAATTGTGGATCATGATAAAATAACATGTGCTTCCTGTCATCTAACAAATTTTAATTGGAGTGACAGTTTAATTTGAAATTATGGTGTTTTTTTAAGTGGTGCAGATGATAAGCCCAACATCATTTTGATGTGATTTCTCGGGCTTAGTTGCAAGACTGCCTCTACCCTATTATACATATATGTGCATCCATTTACCAGTTATATGTTATACTAACCATTTTTATTTGCTTTAAAATAAAGATGAAAATAACATCATTGCAGTGTTCTATAACAATGCAGATCCCACCCCTAACTGAAGTAACATAAAATTATTAAAAAAAAATTTCACAGAACTACATTCCATATCTAGCCTCAAAACCAATAACAAATCATTGTGGGATAGAGATCCCTAATAAAATGTGAATTCTAATCTTTATATGATCTACGATATACTGACTAAAACAACAGAAATGAAATTACACTTGTTCAGATGTCATGAACATAAAACTATTTATATTGTCTCTCCTATGTTTACAAACAATAATGTCTTCTTATCAAAATGTAAACAAGATTTGTATCCAATATCTAATGATGAAAGCTATTCTGTGTATTGTCTTACAAACAAAAATAAACAAACAATCAAATTTCTCTGTTTACAAATGTCAAGAGAAATATTTTAAATCACATTCACAAATCACTTTCTGATTCATACATGGATGAGATGTAATGATATATTTTAACAGTATATGTGTATGTAAAATTAATCAATTGAATACAGTGTTTAAAACTTTTTCTGATGATTTTATGTTTGGTTTGTTGTGTTTGACCATCCTCATAACTAATAGTTAAAAAAAGTAAACATTGTGGGTTGTTATGATTGTTTGTCCTCAAGTTCAAACGACATTAAAAGTGCACTGTTATGAAAGTCTTTTATTTTACTGACATTTTGTAATTTTCCTCTGTGTTGTACTCTGTTTGAATTATATGTTTTTGTGGTAATTGGTACTCTAAAAACTATGACAAACAAACAGAAAGACACACCATGCAAAATTTACTTCAGTCCAATAAAACATTTGAAAGTGTCAATCCATGCATAATTCTATATAAAAAAAGAGAGGTGAAAACAAAACAGGAAACCAGTGTGTATACCTTGGTAACCTCACTACTGTATGGTTTTGTTTGATCATTGTAGTGGACAACCTTGGGAAGGTCATCATGGTCTAACCCTTTCAATTGTCTAGACTGATCAGTGGAGTCTGAATGATTGAACTGACTATTGCTTTGTGAAGCAGGTTGATTATTGTAGTGTTCACCTTTCATCTTATCATTATTAGGTGAACGCTGATAACCAATGTGTGAACCACGTGACTGACTTCTATAATGTGAATCCTTGGACTGATTATGGTGTGAATCTTCACACTGATTACTATAATGTGAATCCATAGCACGATTACAGTTGTCAGTGTGTAAATCATGATGGTCTGAATCCTTCATCTGATTCCATTGTATTGATTTGTTTTTATTATCAGAATCAACACTTGCAGACCTCATCTAAAATCAGTAGTTTCAAAATTGGAATTAACTGATAAATAAAGCACTGAATAAGTATGAGAAATGACTTACAATAAACCCTCAATATAATTTTCAATTTAAATCTAAGCATGCCATGGGAACAGAAGATCTTTGCTCATTTTTATCACTTTAACTAATTAAAGAAAAATTGAGAGGGGGGGGGGGGGGAGGTAACACTAATGATAAACCCTTACAAGGAAGCAGAGTCTGTGACAGATTATACTATAGCTATGGTCAGGGGAAATACTTACTGCTTCTGTTTGACTAGACATTTCTATAACAACTCGTTCTGATGGTGGCTGCTGCATGTTTTCCCAGTCTTTTTTAATACCACTAAGAGCATCCTCTAATCCTGCCCAAGTTACAAACTGAGCAAAGTCGTCAGGCGAAGGCAATAAGTTAAATCGGTCATTCATATCATTCTATAAGATAAAATATTAATAAAGAGTTTAAGTGAATTTGAAATCTCATAACAAGATCAAGAGAAATATCTACAAACAACAAGTTTTCACTCTTTTGAAAAACCATTATAATTCTATTTATATTCCTGACATACATGTAAATCCAAGATAGAAACTGTATCTTCTTTTTATACTGTTATTAGTTTTCATTTTTATCTTTTTTTCAAAACACTTATTCATGGATATTCAATTGTGAGGAAGTTGTGATTTATCAATCTTTTAAGCTTAAAATCTAGACAAAAACATTGTTTTAAAAAGTTGTTTGCAACCATATTGCAGCAATGGCAATTTCAGCAGTCCATCCACACTACATGCATGTTGTCACAAAGGAAACAATCCATAACAATCCATAATAAATTAAAATAATATCTAACAAGTGAAACTGCAAGCTACTGCTCACTGATGATACCCCTGCCGCAAGTGGATAATATTAATAGTGTAAAAATATGCAAGTGTTCGGTAAACAGGAAGTTGTCGAGTGATGAATCTGAAAACGCATCACACGTTATAGCTGACTTATATAAATCCTGAAACCAAATTTCAGAAATCCTTGTATTGTAGTTCCTGAGAAAAATGTGACGAAAATTTTCAACTTGGCTATCATGTGTAAAATCATACAAGTGTTGGTAAACAGGAAGTTGTCAAGTGATCAATCTGAAAACGCATCACATGGTATAGCTGACTTATATAAACCCTGAAACCAAATTTCAGAAATCCTTGTATTGTAGTTCCTGAGAAAAATGCGACGAAAAATATTCATGGGACGGACTGACTGACAGAGGTAAAACAGTATACCCCCCCCTTTTTTAAAGCGGGGGTATAAATATTAATGTTACAGTTTCTTACCATTTTGGATTCCAAATCTTTTAATCTATTCAACAAATCATCAATGTTCAACTGAAATATAAGTTGGGAATATATTATATGAGAAAGGACAGGAAATCATAACTTTGTAAAAGCAACTTTAAACATTTATACTAATAATGTACTCTAAGCACTACAATCATTTAGAGTTACTGAATACCAGATACCAGTTTATTTCTTATGACACTCATGATTGTACCATAATCAGCCTAAATTCCTGAATAACATTTTTAGCATGGTCCTTCTCACGTCCACTCATTGTATTAATTCCCTTTGAATTATTAAGTAACAGATCTCAGTATTTTAACTTCTATTTGTACTATTTTCATGAGACAAAATACTCATGTAACACAAATTTCAATCTGGTTCTACGTATTATCCTTAACCTTAGAATATACAAGTCACATAGAAATTAGTAGGGTTCCAATATTACTCGATCAGTCCATGTACAGTACTTTATCCGACTTTTGTCAGCATCTCCTGGTTCTGATTTCCCTCACTCCCTGACCTTTATCCTTAAGACTTTACTAAGTTTCTTTGGAATTCTAATTTTACTCACCCCTTTTACTTTATCCATAAGATTTTTGTTAGCATCTTTCAATGACTGCATTTCCTTCATCATATCTTCTATCATTGACATACACTGTAAATAAAACAAAAAATGTTCAAAATATATTCACTGCTGCAAACTGGCTAGATACCATACATTAGGTTCTTTGCACAGTTTAGGCCTTAAATGGGACAGTTATATGTGTGTTATTTACTTTTTGTCTGTTCAATGGCTTTGTACAATGCCATTGAATGGACAGCCAAGTTTTCATAACAGGAATCACCAAAAGTATTACATTATAAGATCACCAGAACCCTAAAACACCCAATTCATCTGAAAAGTAAATGTACAAACAAAGACTAATTAGAAGAAAATGTTACACATGGCCCAGATAACCTGGCTTGGTACAGACACACAATGTGGTGGGGTATTAAACCAGTTTTAAGTAGTGCACTAACATAGATGCCTTTGACATACAATATACAAGCAATATCCATTGATCTTCATATTGTAATTTTTTTCTTTAGTCTTATGATTTTCAATATGAAGTGGACATATTTTTTTCCATAACAAACTGAGTAAAAACTAACAGATGATGCAAATCTATTTCTCATTAACTCCTATTTAAGATGTTCACAAGGTTATTCAATTAAGAACTATTTCATCTGGTGATTTTGAAAGAATGTAGATAGTTCTAAAGCTCATGTTTACATGTATAATCAATACAATTGACATCATCAGTAATCACCTTCTGTCAATGTTATCAATACCAGAAATAATACTGTTTTATTGAATATATGCCATTTTTCAAACAAACAAAAATCTGGTATTTTTGAGACTTTCGTGGTACTTTTCTTCTAGTTCACACTCTTTTTTTTCCAAATTTCTGTTTATATTTTTATCAAATTATATTGTTTTTACCAAAATGACAATTCTAAAATTTCAATCATAAAAATTGGTAAAAAAGTCTTGCATAATACCATAAATGTATCCAGAATTTTCAATTGATCTACACATTAGGGAAGAATTTAAAACTTGAAAGATGTTCATGTGGTTAAAATTTGTAACGGATAATTAAACTTATTGGTGTTTCTTTCCAAATGATTGGAAGTTTTTATTAACCATTTTATTTAAAGAACTTTCATTTAACTCTTTTAACATCTGCCAGTATTTTATGGACTATACACATTTCCAAATGGCTTGTAAATGCTGACATTTAGAAAAAATCCCATTTGATTCAAATATTATAAAAAAAAGACCACAAGACCTCCATGTGATATGATAGGTACTTTATAAATGTTAATAGTATCGCCATCAATCAAAGGAGGAGTAAATGTGGTGGCAATATTATTTTTTCAATAGAATGACTTTGTGCTGTATTTTTAGTTTTATGGCAATAAATAAAATAATTTAATTTTGCTTTAAAAATGTAGACTTCATGGTTATCAATACCACAGGTTTTAAGAAAACAAAAATAAAGAAATGTTCAGACAATGAATACACTTGCTGACTTTCCAATTTCTATATTGCCAATGTTTTAAAGAAATGTTCTCCCCAGGGCCATCTGTAATCATTAATCATGCAACTAAAATGCTGATCTGCATGTAAAGGACAATCAATGGCATATCCAGGGGCACAGCCCCCCTCTTTTAGAAGGAAATATTTGGTTGTTTATAATCACTAAAGCATGGCTGGTGCGAGCCACCTCTTAGCGCAGTCAGAGGGCCCTCCCTTATAAAAAGTTCTGGATCTGCCACTGACAACAATTGCAGTCTTTGAAAAAATAGGCAGTTGTCACGAGGCATAAGTTAACTTGTTGATCATTAGAACATGTATTACTTCTATAGATCTATTAGATCAATCATCATCAATGGACTATTTATGACTTTGCATGATACAATGTACATGAAAATGGTGTTAACAGCATTAATTGATCTTCATTATTTATTTATAATAACACACCACAACTAAATGTATATTAAGCTAGCTCTCTTTGAACTATGTTGGAGTTACACAATTTAGACCTGAGAGATCATGGCCAATGCTTTGTACATGTCATGCAGAAACTTTGAGGAATGAATTTGGCAAAAAATATGACAGCTTTGACCAGGGGGATATTTAAAAAAGAACTAAATATTCCAAATTAGTGGCCTTCTGACATTTTTTTAATGAGGAGATGTTTTATCAAATACTATTTGAAAAGGCAAAAATTTTGTCAGTCATAAAATTGATACTTGGATTCCTTCTCATCTTAATAATTTTGCAATCCAGCTGACACTGCACAGAAAGCATTCAGTTAGTACTAAACGTTGTCATGCCTGGCTTTGACACAAAAAAGAAATCTTCATTGTTAAACTACAGTTCATGTCCTTCTAGAGTGACAGTCTATACATGTATGCATAATTTAACTCTAAATGGTAATTATTGCCAATTCATTGTTATACATGTAATTTTGTCCATTGTTATTCCATTCTGAATATATGTATTATACACAACCCAGTGGTCAAACAAAATACCTAGATTCATGTACCTATAAACATTATATGAAAATCTTTTTTGAGATTAAAGCTACATAAATATCTAAAGTCAATATTTAAAGGTCCAATTAAAGAAACTTGGAATACAATGGTATTTGTAAAAGCTTCATATACCATTGACATTTTAATATATTAAATAAAGTTGGAATAAAAAGTTATAACTACTCCATTTGCATGCATTGTATATGTGTTCTATTTCCTATGTTGTAATTTTAAAATTTAAAATTGATCTGCTGCATAAAATTGAAGATGCATTTATGTCATAGATATATTTCTTTAAATTTCCATTTTACAGTTTACAAAATATTATTTCAGGTTTGAAAAGGTAATGATTTAGTCAGTTTCTTTTATAAAAAATATTTTATCTACTATGTACAGTAACTTTTACAAAAAAATCCATAGAAAATAATTAAAGTTTTAAAACATTTTAGTTTAATTTAAAATTTCATTAACTGAACTCATCCTAAAACATTGTTGGTACATTGTACATGACCTTTTTAAACTGGACAATTTAGTAAAAAATAATTTGACATAATCTTGACAAAAATTTGATAGTCATTTACCAATAAATTTTAATTTTGGATTAGAAAAGTGTGTTTCATTAAACCTATTGTCAAATTTAAATCTAATTATATGTTATAACATAAGTATGCTTTATCAATAATTCAGATCAAAGTGTCTAGCTTGGTTGACAAGACAAAATTAAGAATAACAAATTAAAACCTTGTGGTCATTTCAATAATATAATAAAAAGAAAAAAACATGGGATCTCTAACCAAATATGAAATGAAATTTTGAAGATTATGTTTTTGGCTTTCATCATTTGCCACAAGATTCCAGATTGAATAACACATAGTTATTTAGGAATGCTTCGTTTTTACCAGACAAGCTTATCAAGACCATATATTTTCAACATACTGTAAACGTACATGTAGGCTGAAAGTCAGGTACAACACAAGAACATTATAACATTAAAAACCAGTAACAAAATCTTTTTGTAGCTTCATTATACAATGCTACTGGGAATATGAATAAAAGAGATGTCCAGAATACCTTAATACGATAACTAATCAATCTTTTTTTATATAAAATAATGGCAAATCATATAAATCATAAAATCGTAGATATCAGTGGAGGACCAAGGAATATGATTAGACAAACATTTGTACATCGCTATGAATAGGAAATCTGATTTTTTGCAATATATCTAAAAGATCAATCAGAATGGTCCTCTAGTGGAAAGTTGTTTCATTTGCAATCATACCCCAACTTCTTACGTGTATTTTAATTCTATTTGAACATTTTCTCTATGCTAGGATGAGGCCAATAGGAAGAACAATTATTTCATTGTATGCTACAATTATGGAATGTCTAGCTACTGCATGTTTTTGTACAGTAATCATGGTAATTGGTACATGTAAACAAATGTTCCCTAACATTCTTTCCAGATTTTTTTCTCTGATTTTGAAGATCAATGAAAGAAAGGACATAGGTTTCAAGTACATGTAGTTGTTTTTATATAACAGCAGTAATGTCAACTGTCTTCAAGTTCAAGCAGTATCTACAAAAGTGATCTATCAATGTTATAAAATGTCACACACATGTGCTTTGTAACATAGTACAGAAAAATCTATGTAAATATTTGAGTCATTATGGGTGTATCACTTCAAAAACTGGATATCCTTTTAAAATGTGATAAAAACAAAATCGAATGTATGGTATATACAATAACAGTCTGTGAAAAACAATCCTACTGGACACATCTGAACAATAGTCCTTTATCATACTATAAAAAATCTATCAGGAAAGTTTATCAATTTATCAATTTTAAATAAAAAAAATCACACTGACTACACATTTAATGTTGTATATATCAATATATATTAAACCAGGCATTCAGTTTAAAGACCAGATCAATCTTATATCATGCAATTCAACAGACAGAGGCATGTCTCTTTCACTAAGGAAATAGGGTCCAAACTACTTCCCTTTAAAGAGTTTTGAGAATGACATCAATAATTATCCATTTACTTTTACAATTTACATGTACAGAGAGAACATAAATCTCTTTTAAGTACATGATATGTAGTTATACATGTAGGTTATAAACCACGAAAGATGTTCAGTGTTGAACAAAAAGTAATAGGAAAAATGGTATTGGTTAAAGAATATTAAAATGGTGATTCCAACTGAAAACAGACTATTAAATACAGAATGCCATGACCTTACTGACCCCCTAATAGACATTCTAGCCACTGGCCTGGACCTCTACATGCCTTTGGTTCTTGTTTCCTGGTGCATGTAAACCATAAATCTCTTTTTTTCTGAACTTGCTATGCAGTATGGGTTTTGCTCATTGTTTAAGGTTATACAGTGACACATAAATTCATTCATGTACAAATGTAGTTTTTACATGTAACCTTTTGCAATTGAGTATCTGATGATCATAGAAAGTTGTCTCATTGGCAATGATATATCTCAATTTTTTATATTGACAAAAAATTAGTTAGCATTTTTCAAGTTTATTTTCATTGTCACAGTACTAGTCAAGTCAACTGTCATACTTTCACTTTTTTAATGATCAGGATAATCTTACATTGTGTAATCTATTTTAATATTGCCTTTGGTGTATATGTAAAAATTTTGGTTTCATGTTTAATGTACATGTGATTACAATTTTATTTATAAGCATCAACTTAATCTGATAAATATCTGAAATAGCTGACATGCATGACAAGGCCCAAATTACTTCATTTAGACAATTTATCATCTCAGACATTTTCATTCAATTATCTAAAATATTAGACCACAAATAAATACCTTGAAAATTAATTACAGACTTGGTTAATAGAAATTTGTTAACTTGCACCTCAGACTTAAATTAGAACATATCTTGTTTGTTTACTACATGTATGTTATGCATTTGTACTTTTAAAGTTCATTTTTTTTTTATGTCATAGTATAATGTACCATTCATATTCTTTTTTACTGGTTCCTGGTAGTCATGATACATTGTAGTATTTAAGAAACCCTGAACTTTAAGGACATATTTAATACAGCCACTTCATTGTTTTTATGAATAAGTTACGCCAGTTGATCTTGGTACATTTGTACCTTTTCTGTAAATGACAATCAACCTTTAATGTGTCGCAATAGCATAACCTTCAACACATACCGATACTATAGGGGGGTCTCATTTGGGAGTTCTGATCCAGGATTCCGCTTACTGTTTTGTCAAATTCCCTTATCCTGCTTACACATGTACGTACATATGTACATGTACGTACATGTAAGCAATTCTCATTATTTTTTGTAATTTCCAGTATCCCGCCAAACTTCATTTAACATTTTCACTGCACAATAATCTGACTTTCATGAGTCACGCTTACAAAAAATCGCAATCCTGTGTCACGCTTAGACCCCAATGAGACCCACTAAAGGAACTGCAAGTGAAAATGCATGAACGTAAAAGTTGTCTATTATAACTCTTTTTACACATCAGCAACACAATGTTTTTCTATATATAAGGAGAACTTAAAATAACTTTCTTTAGGAACAGCCAAGTAATATATTTACAATCAAAATTTCATATACCTTTGCTATGCCTTTTTCATTGGTTTCCACCCTGCTCATCAACTGCATATTCATCCACATTTCACCAATCGGTTTTTCTGCATATTGTGTTTTTGCCTTTTCGAACAAATCTTGATTTGATGGAACTGATGTAATGTTATCAAGTTGTTCCTGTAATTTAGCAACTTTGATCTCAAGATGATGATAGGGTGTCTTCCTCCCTGTACTAGGAGTAGGCATAGCGGACGACCTCTCACTAAGAGTGTCTTCTGTATCCTCTCCACGACCGCTGTCGACATCACTTAACACTGATAACTCCCTAGCTTTAGATGCTGACAAAAAATCTCGATCAAATTCATTTATATCCGCTTGTACGTCTACAATATTTAGACGTTTTAGCATAGCATGCAGTAATGTGTGAAGAACATTGAAATTTACAGAACCTACTTCTGGTGATCCCAAGGCCAGATCGACCATTTGGGAGAGGTTAACCTTTGTGCAAGGCATTTTCTTTTTTGATTTTCTCACTGACACATACAAGAAATTACATATTTAGAAGTTATTCCATTTTTTTCTATCCTAGACCAGTTTGTGTACACCGCTGGAAACCATGTTGTGTACAATATCACTGCGCAATTACTTCCGGTTTACGTTCTTAAAAATATCAAGCTATAATTTCCATAATATAAAGTCTCTGTTCTTAAATGTCAGAGTTTTGAAAATATAATATACGTATTAACTATATTTCAGAGTAAACAAAATAATAAGGTTTGTAAATTAGATGTTAAGAACTATATTATTTTATTGGTATACGCGGATGTTTCCAAGATGTTATCGTTAGCAACAACAATGCTTTCCCACGTGGTATTATCGAAAAGGGGCGTGGTTTATATTCATGTTGCACCCTCAAAACTGTTGATTTTATAAGTACATTTTAACAAATAAATATATTTAAAAAATCATTATTTGAAGAAAACCTCATAATTTCAATTGTCTTCCCGAAAATTTTAAAGAACATAAAATCTTACTTTAAAAATCGATAAAATAGTTGGTTTATTTACCTAAATCGAGACATATAATATATTGAATTATATGTCTCTGCCTAAATATATGAGCAATGAATGAGAAAGATATCTTAATGCTATTAAAGAATTGTAAAATACATTCAAATTTTAATTTTCGAAATCCTTTCTAATACTTTGGTATGTTCATTGTTTTTTTATTCTCAATTACATTGCAATTACAAATATCACAAGTCCATTCTAATATTTTTTTTTGAAATATGTAGCTTTTTGTTTTTCAAGATAAGGTGCACAATTATAATAATTATTCTATATAACAAATTCTGGATCCATTAGTTTTCATTGTTAATTAACAAATCTATTTAGGATGGTTTTTTTTTTCAAATCTTCTACAAAAGTTGTCTGATTCAAACCAATGATGTTATAAATACAAATGAACCAATTAATTTTAAGGGTTGACTGTTAATGAACTTGTTAAAACAATTTTCCAAGATCAGAACTGATAGATGTTCCTGTGATTTATGTGCATTTCATATCTTTGGAAACTGATTTTCAACATGGAGTTCAAAAAGATTATATAGATATATCATTGCAATTTAGCGATGTTTTAGTTCTTCATTTGATATCTTGTGTCTACATTTATACCATTCGTCAAAGAGGAAAAATACTTTTGTTATTTCATCACTTGTAAAAGGTATACAGTAATACTAAACATGTTTTTTCTGTCTTAAATGAGTTTGTGTGTGAATATTATTACTGTTTTTATTCTGTAAGTTTTTGAATATAATGTGAACCTATGTAAAGGTACTCCTGAGTTCTTGACATTGATAAAGATAACAAGGTTTCTGCTAGGTCCTTTTTAATATAAGACAGGCTTTCAATCACCAGTTCAGCTGACTTGAGGGCATTTTCATACTAAATACATATTTAATAATTCCACAGCAGAATCTACATCTTTTAATTGAATGTTGACAAAATTGTGCAACTGATTCCTAGATGAAGAGCTGATGTAAATAGAACCTGGGCAACAGACCTTACAACCTTTCCATGCAAATTGAAAATGAGATTAAGGTTAGATACACATTGCCAGATCAATATGTACAACTTGGGATCATTCCATCCACCTAATATAGTTAACATATTGCTTATATGATCATAGAAACTGACTTAAGCATAAAAACATAACATTAACCAATGAACCACTAAAACAGAAAATCCCTCTTTTTGTAATGAATAAAACCCCTCAACCAGTAAAACGAAAAATCTAAAATTCATAAAAATTGAAAGGGAGCTCACATCAATAAATATAAACCATTCACCACAGTTTCATGCAAATTGGTGAAAGCCTTTTTGAGTTATTGTTCGAAAACTGGAAAATCCCATCTTTTCTAATGAATAATACCCCATAACTCTGAAACGTAAAATCTAAAATTTATAAAATCTAACAGTAGCTCATGCAAATTGGTAAATGCATTTTTGAGTTACTGTCCGACATGTTAACAACAGACAGACAAGGTTTACCATAAAACCTCCCGTAAACTGGCGTATAAAAATCATACGAACTTAGAGAATAATAACAAATTTAATTAAGATCACATTTTAATCAAGGAAGACTCTTAACATAACTAATTTCATGAAAATAACAGGTTTTAGTTTTTTCATGAAATATTTAACAACCATGTTGAAATAAACCTATTCATGCAACCACATGAATGCACAGATTAGAAATTTAGATACGTATAAATATAATTTTTAAAAGTAAACATAAAAAGATCTATATAAATTAATGCAGCAGAACAATGTGTAAGTATTTACTATGGTGAAAAACAAGTATTACTTATACAAGCTACACTATGTAAAGATGGTTACGTTAAAATTTCTAGAGTTACATTGTACTCCCCTTTAAGTATGTATGCATATAAATGTGGTTATGAAAAATACAATAACTGTCAATTAAATGGCACTATTTAGATTTTTCTTTAATTACACAAATATTAATTACAAAATTGTTGGACATTTTTTAGAACAATCCTTCGAATTGGGAATAGTTGCCCAAATAAGTATCTATTTTTCAAATAACATAAAAAAAATGTTTATTCCCCTTTTTAAACTTGAAATGATAAATAATCATGAAAATGCAGCAAATGTTTCAATGGATAAACAGTCTTACACTGGCTTCAAACATGTGTAAAATCCAAAATGAAATAAGGTTCTTTGTGTAAAATTGTTCTATTTTTTACAAACTTCATTCATTTTTATTAAAAAAAATACAGCTTTAATACAAATTTCTTTTTTGGCAATCAAACTTATACTTAAAAGATTTTCCAGAACATTTTAAAGTTAGCAGGTAAAAATACTTGTTTATGCAAAAGGTGGACAGAAAGAAATTTCAATTAAAATTTGGTGGGTTGTAGTTATTTCTCAGCCTAGAAAAATAATAACTTTTGGACGAGTAAAATGCAATGTTATGTTTCTTCAAACCTCCAATTATTTATTCCTGGATCAACTCTCATATATAACTATGTTTTATAAGTTCCATTTGACAACATATTATACCAGGTCAATTGTATTCCAAATCGATTACGGATGTGATTTTTTTTCCTGATGTTGATAGTTGTTAACAAAATTTATATGGGGTTGATTGATTTTTATGGGTAACAATTTTCATTGATATTCAATTTGGTGGGTTACACAAATTCTGCATACAACTCCGTGCACAGGAAATTTTAGTGAAAAATTTTGAACTACTAGGGGACATTTGAGCACCGACATTAGAACCCTGGTCCCATTTTAGCACTGGATTAATCCGTTCACCTGTATTTTCGATAGCCCATTTTAGCGAAAACATACCTGGTTGAACAATACTCACTAAGTTTTGGGCGGAAGTTCAGTGTAATTCAAAGCAAACAAATAATGGTCCAGAGTCGTTCGTTGCACATCATAATGAGCAATGTTATATACTATTAGTTGTCACCCAGCTATTTGCATTTTTCTTGATACTATTATCACATTGCAAACAACAACATATATAACTAGAGGCTCTAAAGAGCCTGTGTCGCTCACCTTGGTCTATGTGCATAATTAAACAAAGGACACAGATTGATTCATGACAAAATTGTGTTTTGGCCCAGTAGTTTCAGATGAGAAGATTTTTGTAAAAGTTAACAGACGACGACGGACGACAAGTGATGAGAAAAGCTCACTTGGCCCTTTGGGCCAGGTGAGCTAAAAATACAAAGTATAGACAAATGTGCACCAAAATATAGACAAGATACAGAGGCTAGAACGAACTTTTAACATTTGATTAAATCTTTTAGACATTTAGTGCTGTATTTTAATGGACATCATATGTTTTATATTGTGCTGTCTTGAGTGTATTAAAAGTTTTTGATTTATTATATATATTAATGGGTTAAAAAATATTTCGCTAAAATGGGCATTGACAATTTCAATTTTCACTAAAATGGGTTAAAAATCACGCGCTAAAATAGGTTCTACTTTGGCGCTTTAACGTCCGTTTGTTTTTGCTTAAATGACCTATCAATGCGCTAAAATGTCCTCCGCCAACAACTCCATAGGAAATGTTTTTTATACGTTTTTAATTTGTTGTTCACCTTTACCAATGAAATCCATGATTAATAATTAATTCACAGTAATTTGTATTTTCATGGAAAATACATGGTTTTAACCTTTTCTTACATATATGGGTGATTTTAATCCTATAATCTTAGAATACACAAAACCAAACAATAGAACTATGCCAACAACCAATATGAAATATAAATTTGTTCTCAAAATTTCATCCTAAATAAATCATTAACAAAAAACATACAAAACAATAACACTGGAATAATGTAACATCAATTTTCACATTGGTATTTTTATTTTGCCTTTAAGACAAATTTCACATGAAAAATCTCTGGATTACTATAAAAATAAACAATTTAAGTCACATCAACAATAAACAAAACAAAATTTTCCAGAAAACAACAATTTGTTTCATGTCAGACAGCTGATTCCATAGTTTTGTCCAAATTTATATTCTAAAATGATATCTATAATAAATCTGGAATTTGGAATAATTTCCACCTTAAAAGTTATCATTTAAAAAAAACCTTTCACTTCCCCTAGAATTTAGCTCAAATATTCAGATATAAGATTTATAAATTTCATTTATCCATACCATATAATATACCATAAATCTATGGTATTTTTCAAATTGATTGTTGCTTACTTTTTTAGACATATTTAGCATAACATTCAGAATGGAAATTTGCATCCCTGCCTCAGTAACAGTTTTTTTTTAAAGAAGAACTGAGGGCTTGTGTTAAAAAGTCATCAAAATATGACAATGAAATATTTCTTTGATAATGACTTCAAAAAACCTTCTATACTGTCTAACCATTCAGTGACAATGCACAATTTTTTCACTAAGTCATGATACATCATATATAAAAACTTTATAATCGTTTAGTAAATTTATTTGGCATGATTTAGTGAACCATCAACAATATATGATGCTTACATCAGAAAGAAGATGATCTTTATGTATTTAAAAATAAGATGTAAAACATATAAAATGGGCTCAGTATAAATTAAAACAAATTACATAGAGTTTGGCATACTTAAAACTTAGCACCATAAAATATAATGTTATAACATTATTTCTAAGATATTAACTTGGGTTATGTCCCATTGGGGTTATGTCCCATTGTCCTGAATATAAATGCTGCAATCTTTTCATAGGTCAGGAACATCAAGGCTGCTGTCAAAACTGTCTGTATTAACTTGGCTTCCATTCCTTTATATAATGCGGATACACCATTATCCCTTAAAAAAAGAATATTGATAATACAAATACGAAACACATATTTCTTGCATGAAAATGATACTTGCAAACAGGATCAAGGAAAATAAAAACAAATGATTTTATTTTGTAGAGTTTGGAAATGAAAAGGCCAAAATCATTCTAAGTACTAAGTTCTCACTTGAGCTACAAAATACTTCAGACTCAGCAAAAAGGATCTTGACAGATTGTTTCCTGCAATTTTATAATCCATAATGGTGGAAGACACCTTTATCTACCATTATGGAACAAAAAGATTTATAAGATTCATAAAAGCAAACATGAGTTCTACATCAAAGTATTTTGATGAAATACCAAGGCATTGACAAACAGACAGAAAATGGTATATGTATACAACACTACCTTAATTGTTGAAAGGAGAATGATGTTAACCTAAATGAACCTTTTAAGTGAAATAAAACAAAAAAACATTTAAATTTCACTGTGGTACTTACTTGACAATATCAACAAGATTCTGAAAAATTCCCTGTTGTTCTGATTTCTTATGACGTCCAGCCTGTAATAAGAAAAACTTGATAGTAATAGGCCATTTGCCAATTCCCGTAATTGACCCTGTAATTAGAGATCCCTTTTTTAGTTGTCTCCCATATGAGGGACATTAATTTTTGTTTACAATGGAGAACTAGCAGCAAGAGAAAATTTACCTGTGTGTAATGTGAGTAATCTTTAAGGTTTTCAAATCTTTTAATTAACATTAATTTATTCTTAAGCTCATTACTTTTGACATCAGAAATTATTTTTCATGAAAAATTAGTTAAACTGCTGATACATCACTTTCAATACATCATGCTTTGCATTGGCCAAAGCCAATTTTGTCTGGTATGGAACCAGTCTACGATTGACAAAGGGAAGTAATTTGTTTAAAAGTGTTAACAGAATCAAATCGGTTATTGGCAAATGGACTATCATGCTTTCATGATCATAGCAAAAAATGTACTGGGGTAATTATAAGTATTGAATGCTTCTTTTAGTAATTTCATAGGGTTGAAAATGCTTTGACCTTTTCTAACAGTTACAAAAAGTTTTTAACCTGAAATTTCGGGGGGAGAAAGGGGGGGGGGGGGGGTGCGGACTAAGGAACAGTACGAACTATACAAGACCGATTATGGTATATATCATATTTGTTTTCATTCATTAATTTGTTCATAAATAAGCCTGTCAGTTTTCTGGTTTAAAATGTTTTACACTCGTCATTTCGGGGCCTTTTATATCTGAATATGCAGAATTGGTTTTACTCATTGTTGAAGGCCATAGGATGACCTATAGTTTTTAATTTCTGTGTCATTTTGGTCTCTTGTGGAGAGTTGTGTCATTGGCAATCATACCACATCTTCTAATTTTTATATTTAATTACTTATAACTTCATTATTTGAACTGTAGCAGATAGTCTTCTCATTGGCCATCATACTAAATTTAGTATATTTATACTTACCCTCAATCTTGACTGAACAACCTGTAGAGGGTATGTTACTACTGTTGCTACTGTCTTTGCTATTGCACCAATGATGAAATAAAGAAAACCACTCAGCTCCTGAAATATAAATTTTAATCACTGTTAATGAACTGTTCAGTCCTTTGGTTTTGCTTTAAAAACAGTCACAAATCATATATAACTTGAATTTTTTTTAAAGAAAAGCTAAAAGTGCAGTTATTTTCAGCTAATGTTTGAGAAAACAAATGAAACTGTAAATTATTTGAAACTTTTCATTCAAGGTTTGCAATAAAAATTTGAGAAATATGCATATTTTTTCAAGCCTAAATAATAGATTATCATGACATTGCTTCTGGTGTCATTAATTATGTCATGAATTATGTTTGAATAATTTATTTTCAAAAGCAGACTTTTAGTATTTACAGATAAGTTCTAAATTTCCATAGTCCTTTCAGAGTATGTAATTTTTAACAAAAAATATAACTGAAGTCTGATTCAGACTTTAACTACTGTGTATTCATTTATTTTTCGTGGGTTCCAATTTTTGTGGATTGAGGAAAACTTACATCTTGGTGGATATTTAATTCGTTGTTTTGCCAATTTTGTTATAGAAGGCAATAGAAAACTGGTAATTCGTTGAACATTCAAATTCTTGGTTCACCTGTTCCCACAAAATCAACAAAAATCTGTTTCCAACGAATAATAATGAATGCACAGTACTAATAAACTAGAGTCTCTAAAGAGCCTGTGTCGCTCACCTTGGTTTATGTGAATATTAAACAAAGGAAGCAGATTGATTCATGACAAAATTGTGTTTTGGTAATGGTGATGTGTTTGTACATCTTACTTTACTAAACAGTCTTGCTGCTTACAATTATCTCTATCTATAATGAACTTGGCCCAGTAGTTTTAGTGGAAAATGTTAAAAATTGACTATAAAGGACAATAACTCCTTAGGGGGTCAATTGACCATTTTGGTCACGTTGACTTATTTGTAAATCTTACTTTGCTGAACATTATTGCTGTTAACAGTTTATCTCTAAAGTTTGGTTTAATTTGGCCCAGTAGTTTTAGAGGAGAAGATTTTTGTAAAAGTTATTGACAACGGACGACGGAAGACGGACACAAAGTGATGGGAAAAGCTCACTTGGCCCTTGTGGGCCAGGTGAGCTAGAAATGTATTTGAATCCAGGGACTTTCCATACAGGTCCCAGTTGAATCTAAAATTTAAATCTCCTCATTATTTGCCTATAATTAGGAAAGTGAAAACTAACATTATTACCTTTGTTTTAAGCAGTGACTGAAAGTATCGTTTGACTGCCTCATAAACCATGAACTGTACTGAAGGATTTGATGCCAGTACAACAGAGGGCAGTGTTCCATTCCATAGGGCTGCAATTCCTTCATGTCTTGCTACTTTTAACAAGGCATCTACAAAAAGAAGAATATGTATATTTTGTAGGAACATACACATAACCAGGAATTTTCTAATAACACTATTCACATATATCTTGTATAGATATAAAGAGAGATGATTTTTCTTATTGTTATTTTCCAATTGTAGACAGTGATGTTCTTTTGACTGTTTTAAAACTCACCTAGTACACTATGTCTGTGTCTAGTGACATTTGAATGACTGCAATCTATGTATATAGGTTTCTCTTTTACATTGTTTAAGCATTTTTACATACAGGTCTTCGTTGTAGCTTGGTTTACTATATGGGTTTTTCCTCATTGTTAAAGGTGACATGGTAGTTGTTTACATCATTCTCCTCTGGTCCTTTACTTATATATCAATATGCAGGGCTCAAATGTTTTCAGATCTATGGCAGATTTCTAAATATGACATCACAAATGCCAAAGTTACAAATCATAAACCAGCTTTTTGTTTTCTAAAAATCTATGGTAGATTTTGAAACAGAGTAATTTTCCAGGGAAAAACGTTTAAGCTATAACTTTACAATTAAATATTGTCAAATTATGTTGTCACTTTATATTTATGCTGTACCATCATAATCTAGTGATTAATAAAGACACAGCTGTTCTTTAGTAGCAGATATTTCAGAAGAGTACTTATAATTAATATTAAAGTGTCTATGGCTGGCAAATTGTTTTTGACTAGTCGATTAAAACACAGCATAAAACAGGTACTATGTACAGAGCAGGAAATGCTTATTTTCCTAGACACACTTCATTTCACTCCTGAAGTCTGTATTAGTGTATATCACTTCCACATTTAGAAAATCTGCAATAGATTAGGAAATTAGAAAATTTGCCAGAGATTTGGATTCTAAAACAATCAGCCCTAGATTTAGGGTGGCATGACAACATATTTATCAAATATTTGAAATTGGCTTATGTTTTAGAACCCATGAATGTGAATCCTACATATACATGCTAAATAAAAATTGAAGTACTGCAAGTTTTTGCTCACTAGTTATATATCAGCTCAATGATGCTGACCTAATGCGACAAAACATTTCACTAAAAGTAATCATTGATGTGCAATTTTTTGTTTGTTCACATAATAATGTAAGTGAATTATACTGAAATAATATGACTTTACCTATTAGCCCTCTATACCTGGGAACTTTGGCCTCTTTATGTTCATCTGTATGAAAGTTGGCACCTTGAAGCTTTAGTCGGGTATTAACAACCCATAATGGTGTGGTCACCAATACATTTATCACACCTAAAACAAAAATCATCATAAATATCTCTTTAAATAAACTTAGCTCACATATAAATATATAATTCTTATATGATTTGAATATAGATAAATACTTAAATTGGATTGGTCAATTTAAATTTTTCTCTTGGTAAATACACTTCGATAAACCATGTTCCTGAAACTACTTTCATAATCTACAATATTCATACATAATACACATGTTTGCAGGAATCCTGGGATATTCAGAAAAATTGAGATTAAAAAAAAGTACATAACAGTCATGACAGTTGTGTCTATTCTAATTCATATATGTAACCAAAAAAGAAATAATGCATCAAAGCTTCAAAAATGTATAAAATTAAAATTTAAATAAAATTGTACAAAATTTCATGGATGAATTAGTGAATTTAAGTCATGTCAAATTAAATGCTTGTAGATATTGTATTACATAATAATGCATTGTATTGAAAAACATAAAAGAACTTTTAAATTTGATATATCCACAAATAATCTAATTTTGAATAGAACACATCTTCTAATTTGCTTTTTGTCTATCAGCTCATCGACATAATGACAGTCAATGGTGTTTTTTTTAAATGATTTACTCCTTAAATATGGAATTATTTTTTAAGGAAAGAATGTTACATTTGTTCTGGCTATGCAAATAAGTTTTAAAAAAAGTGGTGCACAGTTTTAAATGACAAGCTACCCATGTAATTCAGTGTGCACCACATTTTTGTTGTTATTTCTTCATAGACAAAAGGACATAGCTTAAGAACAGTCACACTATCAAAAATTTGTCTTTGATCTAAGTTTGGTAATAAGCTTTGTGTATATTTAGTTTCATAACATTTGGTTGAGGCAAAATATGAGAAATGAAGCAAAACATTCAGCAATTATTGCATTTATAAAGGGCACAACTCTAATACCGAAAAAGTGATGCTACCAAATTTCATAATTAATCTGTGTTTTGTAGTAATCAGCATCGTGCATAAGTTTTATTACAGCGAGATGACTGTGGAGCATTCCGATGTATTGCTATCTATCGCCTAGATTTGCACATGTAACTTTGTTTTGGGTTTGTAACCAATCTATAAACATGATAAATATGCTTAACAAAGTTTTATCTTAAAAAAAATTTGTTTATTGAAAAAATAATATTTTATAAAAATAAACCATTGCAAAGAGCGTACACCTGCTGGAACCCCTGGCTCCAACTAATGGAATGATTTTATAAGTTTACTTTCACCTAATAAAAATATCTACCCAATCCATGCTACCTCAGATTAAAATTTTCTGTTCTTCTTTTAAATTATTACTAATAATATTATATTTTTACAGAGGAATTCAAAATATTAACTTTATGTACTTTATGTACTTGTCTCAAGTTTCCTGATGTACTATGAACTTATTTACTATTATTAATATATATGTAGTTCTTTGCCAATAAACACATTACAAAAAAAAAAAAGTTTCATGTTGTTCAATGTCGAAATGTCATTGATTCCCAACTGATTACCTTGATTGCCTTACGTAACAAAGTCTTGAGAGATTAAAAACAGTTAAAAAAAGTCCAGTCGATTCATTTTTTTTAAGCCCTGATTAAAACACTTTTTATAAATATATAATCACAAGTGTAATGATTTAATGTCACTTGATATTCAGAAGAAAATAAATCTTTAGTCATCGTTATTTACAAATCCAGTTAAAATTGGATTTCATGTATAATTACTTTACAGAACCTCAAGTAGCATGGTCTATTTTTGTCAAATTTTCATAAGCCAATTTGTATTTTAAAGTTGCCTGCCTTCTGAAATATAAAGCTTTATATAACAAGGTTTAGGCTTTGACAGTGATTACCATAATTTATCCCCTTTTCTGCATTACTGGTTGAAGGCTAGACAAAAGAAGTAATGATTCAAAATTGCCTTATCTGATATATATAATGTTTTGGTTTCTGCCATGTACTCTTACAAAGCAAATGTTACGCAAGATACATGTGTATTCACTATTGTCCAATCAACAAAAAAATAAACACAATTTTTTGTTGATGGTTTTACCTGCTACAAATGCAAAGGTGAGATCTTTTATAGGTGTCTCCTTGTCTATGTCACTAAGGTATGTTGTCTTCAATCCATTATAGGTGTAGAAGTAAACAAAGTTTGAACAACACAAAGTTACAAGCACAGGAAACAACCCTCTATACAGTGATAGTCTGGAAAATAAATCAGTAGTATTGGTAACAAGATAAAATCTTAACATAAACCAGGTCAGGGAACAAATTGTTTCATAGTAATAGTTTGGAAAAAAAGATGTGTTAAGTTAGACATTGACAACAAGTGAAACTGTGAGCTACTGCTCACTGATGATACCCCGCCGCAAGTGAATAATTTTAATAGTGTTATAATCATACAAGTGTTCGGTAAACAGGAAGTTGTAGAGTGATAAATTTGAAAATCCTGAGAATCCTGAGAAAATTGTGAAAAAAAATTTTCAACTTGGCCATCATCTGTAAAATCATACAAGTGTTGGGTAAGCAGAAAGTTGTCGAGTGATGAATCTGAAAACGCATCACACTGTATAGCAGACTTATATAAACCCTGAAACCAAATTTCAGAAATCCTTGTACTGTATAGTTCCTGAGAAAAATGTGACGAAAATTTTCAACTTGGCCATCATGTGTAAATCATACAAGTGTTCGGTTAACAGGAAGTAGTCTAGTGACAAAATGAAAATGCATCACACTGTAAGGCAGACTTATATAAACTCTGAAACCAAATTTCCGAAATCCTTGTATTGAAGTTCCTGAGAATAATGTGAGGAAAATTTTCAACTTGGCCATCATCTGTAAAATCATACAAGTGTTAGGTAAACAGGAAGATGTCGAGTGATGAATCTGAAAATGCATCACACTGTAAAGAAGACTTATATGAACCCTGAAACCAAATTCCAGAAATCCTTGTATTGTAGTTCCCGAGAAAGATGATATATTTTAAATATTCATGGGATGGACGGACTGACGGACTGATGGATGAATGGACTGACGGATGGATGGACAGACAGAGGTAAAACAGTATACCCCCCCTTTTCAAAGCAGGGAAAGGGGGGGGGGGATATAAAAATGTTCCATACTTTAGATCTGTTAAACAGGAAGTTACTTCCTGACAGACCTTTACATAGCTTACACTAGAACATTCTGTGAATGAATTGCCTGGTATTTCATGTATTTATTAGGTAGACAGTTTTCTCAACTTCCAGTAGCTTTCAGATCAGTGTTCTCCCCAGCGCCTTTTAGCATCATGTTAAGGTAGATTCATGGTATACTGCCATCTTGGATTGTACATTTACAGTACAAAATCGGTCTAGTAATTTGCCCAAATCAACAAATTTGGAAACAGATTTGGAATTTAATGGTAAGACTGTTTATCTATATCAAGAAAACTTGTAAATGTATTGTATTATCCAAAATATTTTGACAAATATCAAGCTTTTTGGTTTTTAAAATCATTTATTCAAATGAGCTATTTAAGGGGAGATAACTCTTTTAGTACAAAATTTATACTAGACTAATAGGGAAATTTTTTATTTTTACTTGTGGCAAGAAAACAAGTTCGGTGACACCATGTTTTCTTTTTATTTTCTTAAAATATATTATGAAAGCTATACTCTCACAATTTATTTCAAAATTCTATCTCATAGAATTTTTTTTATGCACTCTTATGGATTTTTTCATGAACAAACTAACCAAATTTAGGCATTTTTCAACGACTCATAGCTCAAAAAATAGCACGGTAACCCATACGTTTTGTTATATTTTTGAAAAAAGCGTAGTAAGATCTTCATTTTGGCAAATTATAAAAAAAATCTGTCTCAAAAAACATTTACTTATGATCTACCTTAATGTGTTGCTATATTTCTGGATGTGATGGTATCTGAATTGATTTTCTCATAGATTGTGTTATGGATGTGATGCTATAATTTTTAGTAACATGATGGTATTTCAAATTCTGTTTTTACAAAGATGCTATATGAAATATCTGAGGAGAACACTGTTTCTGTCTGAACCTGTCCTTGTTTTTTAAAGTTAGACTCTACCTTAAAGACTTTTACTGTAAGCTGTTGGATGGGTGTCAAGAGTGGAGCAAATAAGGTGTATGATTTCTGAGAACCTCATTTTGTCTCTAGCTTTATTGGGGTAGCATGTTAGTCACTTTTTATCCATTAGTTTCCAAATAAACCCTTTAAGGGTGGAGATATTATGATGGAAATGTCTGTCCAAAATTAAGATATTTCTCCACTCTAATTGTAAACTCGATGCAGTGGTAAAATCTATATATAATGTATCATTTTTTTTATTTATTGCTTTCACAAATTAATAAATTCAGGTAAGTCTGAAATCCTTCAACTTTTGATGACATGTTTATTTATAAGAATTATTAATCTCAAGTGAAAAAATATCTTAAAAAAAATAAAGTTCAAATGTTCTGTTTACATACTTGCCAACCTCTGACAATGGGAAATCATGTCATGACATGCCATGAGACATGTCAAAAAGCGTGTGAAAACGTGTGACGTAGATGCTGACTTTTTAATATGAATGTGGTAATGTTCATAATTTCACATACAAATTTGTTAATATAAAAACAATATATATTCTACTGTAAACTTTTATTGTATTAAACAGTGGTCGGTTATGTTTCTTTTAAAGCACCACAACTAGGCACATATTTAAAACAACTGCCAGTTTCAAGTTTAGTTACATTTATTTGATAACAGCATAACATGTCAAAAAGCGTGTGAAAACGTGTGACGTAGATGCTGACTTTTAATATGTGCAATATTAATGTAACATAGTCAAGTTCTGATCAGAATTCAGTGTTAATTTATTTATAATTGAAAATGCTCTCCCACAGTAGGAATTGATATTTGACTGAATTAGCTTTATCAAGATTTGAAAGAATGTCATAATGATGGTTTTTTTTTGCAATGTAAAATGTCATCTATTATCTCTGCCATTGCTATTGCCTGATCAAAACTGGGTAGTTCATCAGAAGATAGCTGGTACTATGAGAGCTGATCCAACAGTTCTATGATATTTTCATCCCAAAGGCCTGTAGAAATCTGTTGGCTAGATTTCAAACTGAAATTGAAAATGAAAAATGTTTTATAAATTTGATTTCCATTAAATAAATATGTTAAATGCTTATTCGAATAGCTTCATTGTATTTCTCCTCTCACATGTATTTTTTTTTTATGATTGCAACATAGAATGCACGATGAGTTACTTGTCACTCAATCATTTAAACTTGAACAAATATAATTTAAAAATCTTGAATCTTGCTACGTACACATCGTTTTGGCTTAACAATCGGCACTTTAGAATACGGTACAGGCCCTGAAAGCGACTTCTTTCTATGCACATTTCCCCTATCAAGTGAATTTGAAAGAAAATCACAAAATCGTTAAAAGTAATCACAAACTACTTACCTTTTACTGTTTGTTCATGTAGAAAAATAAACAATATGGCAGCCAAACAATCTGAATTTTTGGGTATTTATCGCCAAATAAGGAAAAAACCCGAGAATAGCGATATCACTAAGGACCAAAATATGAAAAGAACGAAAAAGCGTGTAATTGCGTGTTAAGTGGTGAAAAGCGTGTACACGCCATGTGACAAAATCCTTGCGTGTAAACCAATGAAAAAGCGTGTATTACATGCGAATATCATGTCACTTGGCATGTATGTTGTTTATAGTTGTAGTGGGCAAATATGGTGGTTAAAGCAAATTTATACTTATATGTGAGCTGAAAAGTACTTCATTCAACATAAAAATGTATGAAGGGTGACTGCAGTGTTGATACATGAATCTCAGACTGACATATAAGCATGAGTTTTTTATGGAACTTATATCAATCAAATTTAGTAATTACTAATATCGAACAGTAACTCTCACTTTCATTTATTAGAATGTATAACTAAAATAGATTAGAAAAGCAATTAATTCCTTTTCTTGATTATATTGTCTTCCATTAAGAAATTAAGTCACGCATGCATCTTTTACAATTCTCATTAAATAATATGTATATTTTTCTACCAAAGACAAGAAAATCAGCTAAGCCAAAAATTCATACAACTTTTCATTTATACATACAAGCCTTCTTCCTTTGCAATTTCCGCCATCACTAGAGGTGAATGCTTTGCTTTTCTTTTGTCATCCACTACAAAAGATTTAAGTATTTTATAGTGTGTCTTTCTATGTTGTGATGCTATACTATTGTTTCAGAAAAGGTAGAAGGTTTGGTACAATTAAAACGTTTAATCCAGCTGCAGTTGTTTGCACCTGTCCTAAGTTAGAAATCTGATGTTCAGTGGTTGTCGTCTGTTTATGTGGTTCATAAGTGTTTTTTCGTTTCTTGGTTTATATATAGATTAGACCATTGGTTTTCCTGTTTCAATGGTTTTACACTAGTAATTTTTGGGGCCCTTTATAGCTTGCTGTTCAGTGTGAGCCTAGGCTCCATCTTGAAGGCCGTACCTTGACCTATAAAGGTTTACTTTTATAAATTGTGACTGAATGGAGATTTGTCTCATTGGCACTCATGCCACATCTTCCTATGGCTATATATATATAGTTAACTGAAGTTTTTCTTACATGTAGACTAAAATGAAACAATTTAGCACATGACATAACACTTCATAGGATGGCAGGTAATATTTACTATACATTAACATGTTTTGAAATCCCAATTTTTCTCTATAAACTATTGATCTATAGGAACCACAAAGATGTAACCATAATTCACAAGCCAATTTAGTCAGTAAATTATTTTATCTTTAGGTGATTTTTATACTTAAATTTACAACTAACAGTGTAAGATCTGCATGCACAAAAAAATAAAAGAAGAATTTGTGGGAACATAGGACACATGTACAGATGCCACCACTTTATCCATTTATATTAAAGGGACATTACTCAAGAATATTGCATTTCATATTGCCTGATTCACTTCGCCTAAAGGGAACAAATTTGTAATATATAAACCTGAAGCTTTAAGTAAGAGGTATAAGAAACATTGCTTGGACTCTAAAAATGCAAAAAAGGTAAAAGCCAAATTATGTTATATATTATATAATCTGTAATTTTTAGTATAGAAATATCAGTTGTGATTTTATCAACATGTTTAAAATTGCTATGTTTGACAAAAAAAAGTCATTTAAATAATGGTTTAAAATTAAATATGAGCTAAAGCCGTAAACAAAATATATATGTTACCCACATTAACAACTTTGTATAAGACAACTTTTGGCAAAATGTCTTTTATGGTCTGGCCTGGCTTATGAGTATATATTACAGACAAGCTAATGAGGCCTTTTCAGACTTTGAAGTTGCACATTAAAAGCAAAAATTTTGAATCCCTAATCTAACCATGAAAGGCAAAAAATATAAAAACTAGTATCTGAATGTCTGAGAGAACATCTGAAGGTGTACATGTAATTCAACAGATAAATTATGTGTTTTTGTACAAGAATTCAAGAGGCAAAAAAGTGGTGTTACCATAGTACCATATATACCTTTTCTTGTTTGTTACTCATCATACCTTGTAATCTAGTTCTGGCTGTATCCAATGGATAGAATACAAACATGGCAAATACACTACCCTGAAAACAAACACATTATTACATAAGCTGTGTTACATATTTGTTTTTGTAAAAAAAAAATTGTACATGAATTAGCGGTTAGTTTCTATTGTTTGACTTGTTTTACTTTTATGATTTTGGGGCCTTCTATAGCTGACTATGCGATATTGGGTGAGCTCATTGCTGAAGACCTATACCTGTTAATTTCTGTGTCATTTGGTATCTTGTGGAGAGTTGGCTCATTGGAAATCATACTACATCTTTTTTAAATACATTATTGTTGTGATATGGTAATAAGATTTGACAATTTGAAAGTTAAGGCATTCCGAGGTTCAAGTTGTAAGATAGTTTCACATATTATTTTTATTTTCATTACAAGAATGTGTCCATAGTTCACGGATGCTCCACTCGCACTATCATGTTCTATGTTCAGTGGACCATGAAATTCAGAAATTGGGATAAAAACTTTAATTTGGAATTAAAATTAGAAAGATCATAGGGAACATGTGTTCTTAGTTTCAAGTTGATGTGACTTCAACTTCATTAGAAACTACCCCGACCAAAAACTTTAACCTGAACTTTGCACTATCATTTTCTATGTTCAGTGGACTGTGAAATTGGGCCGACAGGGTTCAAACTTTTAATTTGGCATTTAAATTAGAAAGATCATATCATGAGGAACATGTGTACTAAGTTTCAACTTCATCAAAAACTACCTTGACCAAAAACTTTAACCTGAAGTGGGACGAACGGACTGACGGACCAGAAAACATAATGCCCCTCTACTATCGTAGGTGGGGCATAAAAAAGCATCATATATAAGTTACTTTATGGGTTTTGGTGAAGGTGGGAAATGTACATATTTAGAAATTCTGAGTGAACCTTTATCATGTTTATGAGTGTCAATATTTTCCATCCACAGTATAATAATTATCATTTGTATGTAAGTTAACCCATACAAATGTACATGTATATTACATGTATGTTTGATGATTAGCCCTAACAGCAATTTTGACTTGCAAGCAACAATATCATTGGACACACTTTTAAACTAGATACTTTTAGGATAATTTGAGAAAGCAATTTTTGTAAAAGTTATATAATGGTATTTGCTCACTTCTGGTCAGATGAGCTACTATGTACATTTTAAAAGTGTTAACAAGGTAGGTTTTGATGAAAGAGAGCCCAAATAGCTATTTAATTGGAATTACTTTTACATTGAGAGTAAGTTTGTAACTTAATTCTATTCCCTGTTTCTTCTTGCATGCATCCAGCCATTCCTTGATCATGGTGATATCTAAGTTTAATGAGCTAAAAAGATCATCAAATGGAAATGTACATACACACAAATATTTTTTTAAGGTTTTCTTTCCCATGAACATTTTCGTTTGAGTAGAAAATTCTACTGAATGGCAAATGAAGTTGAAATTGTTGAAATGGGGACTATAACATGGTATAATAGTCCCAGGTTGAAATGAAGGAAGAAATTACTTCTGGTGCTTAATAAGATTATTTCATAATCAACTACCAGTATGTTTAAACGACACCTTTAATGTTTGAGGACTATACTACAAATGTATAATCGATACTTGCATGCTCTAATACATACCTGTTAACTTTTTAAAATGTCCATGGAGGTTTTGTTTTATGTGCAAGATGGCTCTTATACTCAAACAAAACCTACAAGGGGGCCTTCAAATATATTTTAATGTTGTTTTTTTGGCTTCTTCTTACCCATACAAGCTTATAGCCATTGTAAAAGTGATTGTTTTGTTTAAAATTAATGGACAAAATTGCTCTATCAAAATGTCCATTTTTAAAGAGCCTTCATGGGGGAAATCCCCCGCAAATACTGAATAGCGACAGTTGGAAGGTATGCTAATAGTTATACTTGGTGAGTTAACTCAACCAGTTGCTGGAGTTATGACAGGAATGGACTCCCCTTTCTATTAAAGACCAATCATTTGCCAATCACATGTTGTTGTTTTTTCGGGTCTCACTAATTAGCGACAAGAAGCGTCAAGAAGTGACTAAAAAGACTAAATGCATATTTTTTTTATATTTAATAACAAGAATGTCTCCAAAGTACACGGATGCCCACTCGCATTATTATTTTCCATGTTCAATAGACCGTGAAATTGGGTAAACAATTGAATTCGGCCTTAAAAGTAAAAAGATCAACCAAAAGGGAACATGTGTACTAAGTTTCAAGTTGATTGGACTTTAGCTTCATTGAAAACTACCTTGACCAAAAACTTGAACCTGAAACCCACACTTTTAATTTCTATGTTCAGTGGACCATGAAAATGGGGTCAAAAGTCTAATTTGGTTTTAAAATGAGAAAGATCATATCATAGGGAACATGTGTAGTACTAAGTTTCAAGTTGATTGGACTTCAGCTTCATCAAAAACTACCTTGACCAAAAACTTTAACCTGAAACTCGCACTTTTAATTTCTATGTTCAGTGGATCATGAAAATGGGGTCAAAAGTTTAATTTTGTTTTAAAATAAGAAAGATCATATCATAAGGAACATGTGTTCTAAGTTTCAAGTTGATTGAACTTCAGCTTCATCAAAAACTACCTTGACCAAAAACTTTAACCTAAAGTGGGACGAACGGACAGACGGACGGACGAACAGACGGAAGGACGCACAGACCAGAAAACATAATGCCCCTCTTCTATCGTAGGTGGGGCATAAAAAAATATGTTTTCTTGTCACTTCTTGTCGCTTCTTTTCGCTAAAATTCTTCTTGTCACTAATTAGAGAGACCGGGCTTTTTTTAATGTTAAAATGAGTTAATTGCTTTTGTTGACCCGAGATCAAAATTAGAGTAAAGACATCATTGAACAATCCATTCTTACTGTCACCTAAAAACATGAGCATTGGAATGCATGTTTTTAAAAGATGCATGTATTTGAAAGTCATCTGTAACCTGTAAATATCTTAATACATATTCTTATACAAATACTTGATTCAGAAACTGAGAAAGTGCCATGTCCTAAAAAAAAGTCCACTATTCCACACTCGTTTACAACCTATAATACATCAACAATGACATGTTTTGTTACTTATTCTTCAAATAATTATATTGCCATTATTGGCACAAACACTTACGGCTGCACCTGATACTGCGTGGACCAGGTTTGGGAATGTGAACAGTTTTTGCAGCAATGTCGCGTTCATGCTGCTCCCTGACTTATCAAACTTAGATAGTGCAGTCATTTGGATTCACATATGACGGAAACTGATTTCCAACCAATGGCATTTGTCAAACAAATAATGATTGATTGATAGTTCAACTTTTGTGTCCCATAATTTTTTTAAGCAGACATAAATGTTCACAGTTTGCAACCCGTATGTGCACTACGTCATTAGTTTTCGGGTGTGATAATATGCTACATTCGTCCTTTCTGTAGTTTGTCCTATATTTTGTAACATTATTAGATCTTGTTCAGACCTTTTAATATTGAGATTTTGTAACATGAGCAACCCTTATTAGGCCTTTTTATATAGATATTTTGTAATATCATTATTATTATTTTTATATAAGGCCCTTTATTCAGATTTGTAAAATTAACAAGCTGTTTTTACTCGGTTTAAAGTAAATTATTGATAAATGACTTTGAATGGTCGTTTGAACTTTCACGTTTCAAAATGTGTATTAATTTAATCTTGCCCTACCATAATAAACATGTTAAAGGTTATTGAATATTAACTATGATTTGAATTGATTTACAACTTGTAATTTTATGAACTTAAAAAACTTTCTGTTATTAAACCAGCTGTTGTTAAACAACTTGGGAGCGAATGACATTTACAACTTTTACAGCTATTAATTTACATGATCCAATTTAACCAGGGGCGGATCCAGGATTTTCGGTTAGGGGGTCGCAAACTTAAATTTCCGCCGAGCGGAGCGAGGCAAAATTTTTTTTGAGGTATTATTATCGAAATTTTTTAAATATTCTTCTACAGAGGGTGCAATGTAGATATCTTGCCAAGCGTGGCGAGAAATAAATATTTTGTGGTAAAATTAGCGAGAAATTTAAGTTTCAAGCTAAACCCGCATAAATCCACCCCTGCCAATCTGCAATCACCATAATTAACAAGAAATCTGCGAGCTTCTATTCATTAACTCAATAATAGCACACCATTTTGAAAACAAGAATTTCTACTTTTGCCAGCGATTTTTAATTGTCTTTTCTTAATTTTTCTTTTCTTCTATTTCCGGAAGTCATGTCAAACTTTTTATATACATTTCTACCGCAAACCAGTAAAATCAGAATGAGGTCCCGTTGCGAAGATATATATATATGTTTATTTTCGTGGCATCCTATGTAATACGGTAGTACGGGTTGGGGCCTTGACCGTTTATGCATGCTTCGGCAAACTTTACAGGTTGAAAGTGAGAAAAATATATTGATATCATACAGAGATATTAAACAATGATACAAATTAATAAACGAACCTTTCGCTTGATCCAGTATTCCGATCTTTCATTAAGAAAGAACTTAAACAGGACTGTTTTCTTGGCCGTGCCTTAATGAAATAACCAACCCAACCGCGGGTAGGGCACTTTGGCCTACTTCGTGGGAAAGTGAGGTATGGTTGTTTTTGAACTTCAATTATCAAAGAAATTGTTTATAAAATCCGAAACTTCCCGGCATGTCACAATTGTTTTACTTGAACTGCTAAAAGCCTATGATATTTTTTCACCAAACGCAGTACCGCGATTGACACCTTTCTTTGATTTTATAGAACTTATAAATAAACCGTAGGTCAGTTTATTAGTAATCACGTTGATTCTGTTAAACTTACTGTCAGTTTATATACTTCTTTGAATGTTAAAACAGATGCAATGCGACGACATTAATATTCGTCGTCTGTTCAGATACTTTGTTGAGCTGAGGACAACCCATGCTTTGCAAATTTTAGGGGGGGGGGGGCGCACGCCCGCCACGCCCCCGCCTAAATCCGCCCCTGTTAACCGACTTTGAAAGTTTCTGCTTCCGAATAATGACTTGCACGTCAGAGAGAAAACTCGGACCGTGAATGTGATCTTTTAATCAAAACCTTAACTATAAAATTCTTTCAAAGATTTTATTTGGAAATTTAACTTGATGATTTTATCCATAGTGTATAACTTAGAAACCTAGAAACGATCAGAGTAAACTAATTGATTAATCAAACTTATGCTTAAAGGTTACAGTATCAATATGAGCACATGTAAGATCTTTGAATGTTGTCTTTTAGTTATTTATATTGATTTCAGTCTATTATAGAATTGAACATAACTAATATTGATGTAAAGCCTTTTGGGCACTCAATTAATCCTGTTGATACTTTTATTTTTGCAATGCACACTGAGGTCGTTCTTTTCTCGAACTCGGTTTACACTAAATCTGAGGACGTGTACTGGTTGATGATACATAATTGATATGTACTCTAAGATCAGAACCATGTGATTCTTATTGTCTTTCTATTCAGGGCTTGGTGTCAATCTGACGAGTCAAGTCATTTTAAACTGATCGTTGCAGATAATTCCTATGTTATGTCGTTACACCAATGTCCCAGGAGAAGTGCTCACGGAAATGGCTAACTCCGCTACTTTTTATGACATTATTTTATATCGTTTAATATAGGTAATAAATAATAAATTAATTCGTTCAAAAAGATATTATTTTGCAAAACCACATCATGGCAAGAGTTTAAATAACAGTACAATGGATAGACATTGGTTATCACGTTGGTCATATATCCTGATGTTCTGTATATCCATTTTTTTGCGACAGATAGTGCCTCGCTATTCTTCGCACATTTTCTTCTAAGTCGATGATTTTTCACCTTGAAGCATTATGCACGAACGGTGAGTGCAGATTCAATTGCTAGTCTCACTTTTGTGGTGTAATTTGTCTCGTTGACAGTTTTGTGCAGTATTTCAGGGTGTGAAATATTTTGCCGTCTCACCCGAAATTTTAATTGGATAGTTTATATATTTGAAACACCGAAACGTTTTTAAGGAAAGCTTTGATTCGATGCTAAAAGGTCATTAATTATGACCTGTCACTTCAGTTGATGTCTTCCTGAGATCCTAATCGAGCGATACCATGCTTGTAGGTCTTGATTTTGCTCTTCTGACAACTCCTTTCATGTTTAAAACTACAAGATCCAATTCTAGAAAAAAAAAAGACATTTGATTGAGGAATTGAGACTGTATCTCATTAAATTGTACAATTTTTAAAAGAGTCCCCCTTTAGACATTAGAGCCATGGCTAACTAATATTATAACTTAATTGGTATAACACCTGCGTATACCCACATATGGTGTCTAGTTTTATGATCTTCATGCGGCCAACACCCGGGAAACATTATAAACTAAAAGTTAATTTCATGGAGTGATATCTGCAAATACAATTCAAAAATAAGATGTGCATGTTATGATTGTCAACGAGACAGCTCTCCAACAGAGACCAAAATGACGTATGAGGTTAGCAATTATAGGTAACCTTATACGGCCTTCAGCACTGAACAAAAAACAAGACCGAACTAAACTATTGAGGGCTTGCAGGGGCGGATCCAGCCATTTTAAAAAGGGGGGGTTCCCAACCCAGAGTAAAAGGGGGGGGGGGGGGTTCCAGCTATATGCTCCCATTCAAATGCATTGATCAGCCAAAAAAAAGGGGGGTTGCAACCCCCGGAACCCCCCCCCCCTCTGGATCCGCGCCTGGCTTGATTTATTTACTATTCAATCAACGAAAAACTAAATGGTAAACAAAGCAAAACAACAAACGAAATCACGAAAGACAAAGAACAGATCGCAGTTAATGAAAGCTAGTTCCAAACCAATAACAACTGACATAAAAATCATGTATCTAAAACTAAAATGCCAATCAGTACACATCCAGCTTTAAAAAAAACAAGTGTACAGGCATCATTAATAGTCAAAGAAAACATGACCTTGTGCAATTCAGTCAAACTGTAGGTATCGACAGATTGTAGGACCTTGGATATACATATGTATATGTAGCAATAATAGAATCATATTCAAAACAGTGTGGTCCTGGCCATTGATTGACGACCTAAATTATCCCATTGACTTGGACAGATTAAGTGAACGTTTGTCGGTAACGACCATTGCTCACTTCTTACTTATTATAGAATTTAAACTGTGGGGTCACCATAGGTTCTTAACGCCTTTAATAATAAAATAATTCGAAAAATTATTCAGGAATAACCTTTATGTTTTGATTTATGTTATTGATATAAATCAACACATCGTATTATTCCGGATTAGTTTTTCGAATTACTTTATTTAGGTGTTGAGAACCTTATGTGACCCCACAGATTCAGTGTCTTTAACAAGTACATAGTGAGCAGTGATTGATACCGACAAACGTTCACCTAATCTGTCCCAGTCAATGGGATAATTTAGGTCGTCAATCAATGGCCAGGACCACACTGTTTTGAATATGATTCTATTTAGTTGCGTTTTATTTATAGATAGCAAAAACAATATCCTTAACAAAATCCATAAGTAAACCGGTAAGAAATATTACTTTTATCTAAATGATCTACTTAATAAAAAGTAAAATCACAAAAGTACAGAACTTTACGAAAAATTCCCATGTAGGCTTATCAAATGACAAACTCAAAAAGCTCATACACATCGAACGACTGGAAAACAACTGCTATACGTAACATGAGTAGAACCTTCATGTGTGAAGTACTGTCTAATCTTTATCGATAAAAAATGGTTCTCCAAATAAAAAAAAATGAGATCTTTCTAGTATTTATAGTAAAACAAACTGGAATGTCTATAGGTGACATTAAAATGTAATCATATGTGCGTTTAGAAACAGTTTCGTAGTGGACAAATGTCCACTACGCAACAATACATAAACTATGAAAATAATATCATTTTAAAGAGTATTTAAGATTGTACTTTTTATACAAAATCAGGTCTATAATAATATTCAAAATAACTCTTGAAATAAAATTTTAGACAAGTTGATTTTTCATTTTTTTTAGTTCTGAAATTCACACTTTTATTGAAAAACGCTTAAAGGATCTAGGCTAATGAACTATTCATTTCATTGTTAATTTTATCTGAAAATTTATTAAAATTTTGTGTTCAATGGCAATACAAATGGGATGGATTAAGTGTGTTTGTTTTTTTTTATGTTTTTTTATTAATAGGTTTCTTTAATTAATCTCCGGAGTTCACCACAAGAAATATTATTCACTGTAAAATCGAAAGTAGAATGAAATGAAGTTAAAATGATTATGAGTTCCCTGCATACCTAATGTTCTAGACAACGTTTTTTAAAGGATCAAGTTATTTCTAAATAAACACTGGAAAGTAGTATAACGCTCTCTAAAAAGAATATTATATTTGCATTTAATTGAAAAAAAGATTCATTTTGATATGTTTTTGATGACTTATTGGGAATATATGATATTGTCCTTCACTAAATTACAGTTATAAACTAGAAAAAAGTCAATTTTTAAGGCTAGAATACCTTTAAATTTTCTGTAAAAAAACCCGGACCATTTGTCTAAAAACCCGGACGATTTCACACTTGCTCTCGAAAAAACCCGGACAATAACAAACATTGATTTTTTAAATCAAATACAAGGAAATTGAGCTTCTTTGATGGGCGTCAAGTTGGTTACCTATTCCCTATTCCCTATTCGTTACCTATTCCCTATTCCCTATTCGTTGCCTATTCGTTACCTATTCCCTATTCCCTATTCGTTACCTATTCGTTACCTATTCCCTATTCCCTATTCGTTACCTATTCGTTACCTATTCCCTATTCCCTATTCGTTGCCTATTCGTTACCTATTCCCTATTCCCTATTCGTTACCTATTCGTTACTTATTTGATTTTTAATATCCTTCCCCCTTTTTAATTATGGCATGGAATAGTTTAATATGGCTGCCGTTACCATGGAAACGGCACAATTGTGAAAAAAATGAGTTTTTGGTTTTTGGTGAACTGTTTGGATATGCTTCAACTCAGAATCATCATATTTTAAAACAATGTAGGTGCCCACTATATACAGGTGTTGGATGATTTTGGCGATCATTGGTACTACTATGTTGCCATGGAAACTACACCAACATTTTCAAAATTCTAAAAATGCTCAAAACTTCATGAAACTTCACAGTAATGATGAGCAACATTGGAGTTGGAATTTCCAAAATAGGTCTTGTTACCATGGAAACAATGCAAAAAGGTCAAAAATTTCAAAAATAAGAATTTTCCGCAAACTGGATGAAACTTTACAGGAATGGTAACTGGCATATCAGAGACCTAGGAGGTGAAATTCCCGATGAAGACGACGATTTTTAAACTGTTTACGGCTACACGTGTATCTTTGTTTACAAACTCTATACTGTATACAAACTTGTCTCAAAATAGATACCAGTGAGCGCTTTCTCAATATAACAATTCTATTATTAATTTATAATCACCCAACCGGAAATTTTGATTTGTTTTTCAGTGACTTACCTGTGCTACTTCATTGTAGTTGTAGTTCAGTAATTTAAAAAACAAAATTAAAAATCGTTGTGTCTGATCACATAATTAAAGTTTTGGACCTTCCAAGTTAAACTCATACAAATTTCAATTACTAGTATATAAATTTCAATAGGTATATATAAAAATATTTATATTTATATATATTCACTTATAGAATGATTTTTAATCTACAGTTAAAAAGTATATCATAACCTTTTTTCCAATTTTGATATTTGCAACCATACATCGATTTACAGAACGCAAATATTCCTTGTACATACACTGTTTTTTGTTTTTTATGTTCATATGTTTTCATTTTTACCATTCGAAGTCAACAATTAAGTTATTTTTACTTTGTTTAGTTTTTATACAGCCCTTTTTAAACATGTGTGTCAGATCCATTTTTGACAATGGGTAGTGATGCAATCACACATAGAATAACAACAGGGCTATTTTACGGCAAAATTAATGGAGTACTTACAAGAAAAGCGATAAAAATACATGTCAATATATATGATGTACTTTGTTCATTTATACTATGGCTTTGTGACTTGTTTAAAAAACATTTATCCATGCTGAGAAACATTTTATCATTCTTGTCTATATGTCTTATATATGTAAATATGTTGATTTTGTCAGGAGATGTTGAATCAAATCCAGGCCCCGCAGTTGACATTTCTGACCAAAGTTTATCAATTTTCCACTGTAATATTCGCAGTTTAAGAAACAAACTGGATTATATTTCAAATGTTATAGAAGAGTTCGATATCGTATTTTTTACAGAAACTCGTCTTGCCCCTTTTATTACCAATGATAAAATAGCACTCCCGGAATTTGAAACACCAATAAGGAAAGACAGGAACTCCGATGGAGGCGGTGTTATTATGTACTATAAAAGTAACATTAACATAAAGCGGCGCCTGGATTTGGAGCATGATAGTCTAGAAATTATGTGGTTTGAGTTGAAAACAAAATTGCACGTGATACTGATAAACATAACTTATCGATCTGAACGTTTTTCACCGTCCAATTTTTGGTCGTTATATGATATGATGTTGAAAAGGGCATTAGACGAAACTAATCATATTATTTGTTTGGGTGATCTAAACAAAAATTTTCTTCTCGACCTACCTAACTGTATCAGTGATATACTAAGTATAAATGGTCTATTTAATACAATTAGCGATGCTACTCATTTTGATTCTCGGACTGGATCGTTGTCCTTATTAGACCCAATATTGATAACTGATTCCATTCAATTTATTGACTCGAGTATTATACCTATCAATAGAGACATAAGTGATCATGAAGGTACTTATATAACAGTCAGAAGCGGATTCAGCAACTCGAAGAGTTTCAAACGTACAATATGGGACTATAAAAGGGGGGATTATAATTTAATGAAACGGATGGTTTCAGAGGTTGAATGGAATAAATTACTAGAGAACGATATTAGCATCCATGAATCTTGCAATATATTTACGGACGAATTTTTAAAAGTGACAGAATCTTGCATTCCGAAAAAAGAAGTAATTATTAGATCTAATGATAAAATTTGGTTTAATTCAAACCTCCGTAAAGAAATAAGAAAACGAGACAGGTTTCGTAAAATATTTATAAAAAATAAAAGCATGACAAACGAAAAGAAATTTAAAAACCAAAGAAATCGAGTGAATAATTTAAAGAAACAAATTAAACAAAACTTTTATGATAATATTAATGAAAACTTAAATGAACTAAAGCAAACGAATAGTAGAGTATATTGGAAAATAATAAACTCCTTATTAAAAGAAGACAGATCTTTAAATGATATTCCACCGATGCAAAACCCTAGTAATAATTATGAATTTTCTTATGATGCAAAAGAAAAAGTTGATATTCTAAATAAATATTTTTGTTCAATAGCTAGTCTAGATGAAGAAAACAAAAATTTGCCCGACTTCGATGATAGAGGTATTAACATTTTGTCTGAAATTACAGTAACTTTAGAAGACGTTAAAGATATTATTTCTACTTTAGATCCAAATAAAGCTGTTGGTCCAGACAAAATTAGTAATAGAATGCTTATAGCAGTAAAAAATGAGATTGCACTTCCCTTATGTATTCTTTTTAATAAATCGCTCTCTCAAAATATATTTCCTAAAGATTGGAAATTGGCATATGTTATTCCTTTATTTAAAAATGGAGATAAGTCAATGCCGTGTAATTATAGACCAGTATCACTTCTTTCTTGCGTGAGCAAGGTACTAGAAAAAATAATATATAAACATATATTCAATCATTTAGTTTCTAATAAACTTTTGTATAAATTTCAGTCTGGTTTCCTACCCGGCTGCTCTACTTTTCATCAACTAATTGAGATGTATCATTCTATCGTATATGCTTTAGACAATAAATTCTATACAAGTTTAACTTTTGCCGATGTAAGCAAGGCATTCGATCGAGTATGGATAAGGGGTCTACTTCTTAAGTTAGAAAGATATGGTATAAAAGGCAATCTGTTATTATGGATTGAAAGTTACTTAACAAATAGAACTCAGAGGGTAGTATTAAAAGATGCGACTTCAGAATTAGGTAATCTTAAAGCTGGTGTTCCACAGGGTTCGGTACTGGGTCCTCTTTTATTTCTAATATTTATTAATGACATTGCAGATGATATGATTGGATTAAGTAGAATGTTTGCAGACGATACATCTATTGGACATACTGCTCCAGATGTAACTACTCTCCAATCTATGATAAATATCGATCTACAAAATATTAATTCCTGGGCAAATGATTGGCTAGTTAAATTCAATCCAAATAAAACTAATATCATGTTATTTAGTAACAAAAAATCAAAAAATAACTTGATTTTTAATTTTGGCGGAGTTCAGGTAGATACAGTTACTAGTCATAAACATTTAGGTATATTTTTTAGCAGTGATTGTAAGTGGACCAAGCATGTCGATTCTTTAATAGAAAAGGTATCAAAACAATTAAATGTTCTTCGACGTTTGAAATTCCGACTAAAAAGGGAATATTTAGAAAAAATATATTTAACTTTTATAAGGCCTGTTCTAGAATATTCTTCTGAAGTTTGGGATAATTGCGGACAGTTGAATTCTGAAAGATTAGAAAAATTACAACTGGAAGCAGCACGTATTGTCACTGGTCTAACAAGCTATGCTAGCACTAAATCACTTTATTTAGAGACGGGATGGGAAACATTAAGGATTAGACGGGAAGTTAAGAAATTAACTTTATTTTACAAAATTATGAAAGAGGATGCCCCAGAATATTTATTAGATTTAATACCCCCTTCAGTTGCAGAAACAAACAATTACAATCTACGAAGCAGTCAAAATATATACCAAACCTCTAGCAGACTGTCTCTTTATCAGGAATCATTTATTCCATCTAGTATCAAACTGTGGAATTCGCTTGATTTAAGTGTCAGAAATGAACTTTCTTTAAATATGTTTAAATTGAAAATTAAACAGAAATATTATAAAAACAAATCACCCCCTACATATTTCAATATTGGCGATAGATATTTAAATGTTTTACACGCAAGATTAAGGAACAAATGCAGTGCCCTGAACATGGATCTGTATCACGCTAATATTAAAACTAACGCAATGTGTCAATGTGGTTATTTGTACGAAAATGCCCAACATTATTTCCTCTCGTGTAAAAATTATACAGTGCAAAGGAATACCTTATTTTTTGAACTTAGAAAAGAAAATATACCTACCGACTTTGAAAATTTAATGTACGGCAATGCTTTGTTTACTTTTAACATAAACAGGCTAATTTTTATAAAAGTGCAGAATTATATTAAAGAGACCAATCGCTTTTCATAGTTTATAGACATTATGATTAAATATATACCAATAACAATGTTATTACTTTTTGTTGACTTCGAATGAAATTGTTCATTTTTTCCTAAGACATGGATCATCAATTTGATTTTAGTATATAATTCATCAGTTGACAACAACAATTTAACTTATTTGTTTAAAATACAGTAAACACTTACCTTTTGAGGGAATATTTATTCCAAGATTAATACAACCTACCAGGTAGGTCTATCATAAAAATTTACGGTCAACTCGACTTTTAGAAATAGATGAGTCATGTCGTTTAAATTCTCGTTAGTTTCATGTCTTCATATTAATATTGTTTATGATGTTATTATTATGTATTTCATTTTTGTTCGGTTATTTATTATTTGTATGTAATGGAGAAGACGTTCTAAGTTGCAAAACTTGTGTCTAATCCTATTGTCAATGTTTTTGGACAATAAAATATGTTTAAACTAAACTAAACTAACTGGCATAGGCAGAGTTGGATTTTGAAGTTAGAATTTTCAAAATGGCCGCCATAACCATGGAAACAGCAAAAATATCAAAAATTCAAAATGTTCAAACTTAATGAAACTTTGCAAAAATGTTACTAGACATCTGTAGATGCTCTCTTTGACTTTGGAATTGTCAAAATGGCTGCCGCTCACCTGGTAATAGGGAGAAGGGGTGCCTTCCGTTATTGCTAGCAATTACAAATCTAGTTGTTAATAGTCTTACATATGGTAATAGTTCTGAATTGGTTGAGGTATAATGATCTTTTTATGACCTATTTATATGTGTTTGTGCTCAACCGATCCTTTTACTTCATGTTCGATACGCATTTGTTCCTTACTTGTTTTTTATACGTTCTACCTTTTAACTGCTTTATGTCCGTATGTTTGAAGATGGATCTTGGTTCGACGGGATGAAATCACCGTGTTAGCGCTTGCGTAAAAACGAATATGTGGTATGATTGCCAATGAGACAACACTCCACATTAGACCAAAATGACACAGAAATTATCAACTATAGGTCACTGTACGGCCTTCAACAATGAGCATAGCCCAAACCGTGTAGTCACCTATAAAAGGCCCAGACATGACAACCTCAGACAATTCAAACAACAAAACTGACGGCCGTATTTCATATACAAAAAAATAAACGGAAATATGTAACACAAAAACAAACGATAACTACTTAATTTCAGGCTCTTGTCTAGGGACAGGCACATACTTACATATTGTGGTAGAGTTAAACATGTAAGCAGGGTGTACATCGTTTCGGAGCATGCTATTACCTTGTTTAATTCGTTCCATCACTCGCTTATAATTCGCTTATAATACGTGTATCTTACGTTGCACCTTTTAAAACATGATTTTCAATTGTTTTGTTGTCTCTGGTGGAAGATTTGGGCTCTTAGAGGTGATATAACTCTATAAGTGCATTTGTATCCGTTCCAGCGGTCGGATAATACCCTGTTAAATATTCGTTACTAATTCGCTTTTAAAAAGTTTGTTGTACGTTGCACCTTTTAGAAAAGGATTTCCAATTGTGTTCATATCTCTGGTGGTAATAATGTGTTCTTATAGATGAAATACCCCTATAAGCGCATATGTACTCGTTCCAGCGATCGGTTAATACCCTGTTACCTATTCGTTACCTATTCGTTACCTATTCACTTATAGTACGTTTGTTGTACGTTGCACCTTTTAGAAAAGGATTTTCAATTAAATTCATATCTCTGGTGGTAACAATGTGTTCTTAGAGATGAAATGACCCCATTAGAGCGCAAGTACCCGTTCCAGCGCTCGGTAAATAACCTGTTACCTATTCGTTACTTATTCGCTTTTAATGCGCGGGGTATACGGTGCACCTTGAAATAAATCGTTTTTTAATTGTGTTCAGGTCTCTGGTGGTAAGAATGTGTTCTTAGAGATGAAATTACCCTATTAGCGCGCATGTACCCGTTCCAGCGCTCGGTTAATACCCTGTTACCTCTTCGTTACCTATTCGTTACCTATTCGCTTATAATACATTTTTTTATACGTTGCACCTGTTAGAAAAGGATTTTCAATTATGTCCAGGTCTCAGGTGGTAACAAAGTGTTCTTAGAGATGAAATGACCCCATTAGAGCGCATGTACCCGTTCCAGCGCTCGGTAAATAACCTGTTACCTATTCGTTACCTATTCGCTTTTAATGCGCGGGGTATACGGTGCACCTTGAAATAAATCGTTTTTTAATTGTGTTCAGGTCTCTAGTGGTAAGAATGTGTTCTTAGAGATGAAATTACCCTATTAGCGCGCATGTACCCGTTCCAGCGCTCGGTTAATACTCTGTTACCTATTCGTTACCTATTCGTTACCTAATCGCTCATAATACATTTTTTTATACGTTTCACCTGTTAGAAAAGGATTTTCAATTATGTCCATGTCTCAGGTGGTAACAATGTGTTCTTAGAGATGAAATTACCCTATCAGCGCTCATGTACCCGTTCCAGTGCTCGGTAAATAATCTTGTTACCTATTCGTTACCTATTCGCTTTTAATGCGCGGGGTATACGCTGCAACTTGAAATAAATCGTGTTTTAATTGTGTTCATGTCTGGTGGTAACAATGTGTTCTTAGAGATGAAATGACCCCATTAGAGCGCATGTACCCGTTCCAGCGCTCGGTAAATAACCTGTTACCTATTCATTACTTATTCGCTTTTAATGCGCGGGGTATACGGTGCACCTTGAAATCAATCGTTTTTTAATTGTGTTCAGGTCTCTGGTGGTAAGAATGTGTTCTTAGAGATGAAATTACCCTATTAGCGCGCATGTACCCGTTCCAGCGCTCGGTTAATACCCTGTTACCTATTCGTTACCTATTCGCTTATAATACATTTTTTATATGTTGCACCTTTTAGAAAAGGATTTTCAATTATGTCCAGGTCTCTGGTGGTAACAATGTGTTCTTAGAGATGAAATGACCCCATTAGAGCGCATGTACCCGTTCCAGCGCTCGGCAAATAACCTGTTACCTATTCGTTTCCTATTCGCTTTTAATGCGCGGGGTATACGGTGCACCTTGAAATAAATCGTTTTTTAATTGTGTTCAGGTCTCTGGTGGTAAGAATGTGTTCTTAGAGATGAAATTACCCTAATAGCGCGCATGTACCCGTTCCAGCGCTCGGTTAATACCCTGTTACCTATTCGTTACCTATTCGCTACCTATTCGCTTATAATACATTTTTTTTATACGTTTCACCTGTTAGAAAAGGATTTTCAATTATGTCCATGTCTCAGGTGGTAACAATGTTCTTAGAGATGAAATTACCCTATTAGCGGTCATGTACCCGTTCCAGTGCTCGGTAAATAATCGTGTTACCTATTCGTTACCTATTCGCTTTTAATGCGCGGGGTATACGCTACAACTTGAAATAAATCGTGTTTTAATTGTGTTCATGTCTGGTGGTAACAATGTGTTCTTAGAGATTAAATGACCCCATTAGAGCGCATGTATCCGTTCCAGCGCTCGGTAAATAACCTGTTACCTATTCGTTACTTATTCGCTTTTAATGCGCGGGGTATACGGTGCACCTTGAAATAAATCATTTTTTAATTGTGTTCAGGTCTCTGGTGGTAAGAATGTGTTCTTAGAGATGAAATTACCCTATTAGCGCGCATGTACCCGTTCCAGCGCTCGGTTAATACCCTGTTACCTATTCGTTACCTATTCGCTACCTATTCGCTTATAATACATTTTTTTATACGTTTCACCTGTTAGAAAAGGATTTTCAATTATGTCCATGTCTCAGGTGGTAACAATGTTCTTAGAGATGAAATTACCCTATTAGCGGTCATGTACCCGTTCCAGTGCTCGGTAAATAATCGTGTTACCTATTCGTTACCTATTCGCTTTTAATGCGCGGGGTATACGCTACAACTTGAAATAAATCGTGTTTTAATTGTGTTCATGTCTGGTGGTAACAATGTGTTCTTAGAGATGAAATGACCCCATTAGAGCGCATGTATCCGTTCCAGCGCTCGGTAAATAACCTGTTACCTATTCGTTACTTATTCGCTTTTAATGCGCGGGGTATACGGTGCACCTTGAAATAAATCGTTTTTTAATTGTGTTCAGGTCTCTGGTGGTAAGAATGTGTTCTTAGAGATGAAATTACCCTATTAGCGCGCATGTACCCGTTCCAGCGCTCGGTTAATACCCTGTTACCTATTCGTTACCTATTCGTTACCTATTCGCTTATAATACATTTTTTTATACGTTGCACCTGTTAGAAAAGGATTTTCAATTATGTCCAGGTCTAAGGTGGTAACAATGTGTTCTTAGAGATGAAATGACCCCATTAGAGCGCATGTACCCGTTCCAGCGCTCGGTAAATAACCTGTTACCTATTCGTTACCTATTCGCTTTTAATGCGCGGGGTATACGGTGCACCTTGAAATAAATCGTTTTTTAATTGTGTTCAGGTCTCTGGTGGTAACAATGTGTTCTTAGAGATGAAATGACCCTATTAGAGCGCATGAACCCGTTCCAGCGCTCGCTTATTACCCTGTTACCTATTCGTTACCTATTCACTTATAATACGTTTGTTGTATGTTGCACCTTTTAGAAAAGGATTTTTAATTGTCTCAATGTCTTTTGTGGTAACAATGTGTTCTTAGAGATGAAATTACCCTATTAGCGCGCATTTACCCGTTCCAGCGCTCGGTAAATACCCTGTTACCTATTCGTTACCTATTCGTTACCTATTCACTTATAATACGTTTGTTGTACGTTGCACCTTTCAGAAAAGGATTTTCAATGGTGTCCGTGTCTCTGGTGGTAACAATGTATTCTTAGAGATGAAATGACCCTATTAGCGCGCATTACCCGTTCCAGCGCTCGATAAATACCCTGTTACCTATTCGTTACCTATTCACTTATAATACGTTTGTTGTACGTTGCACCTTTTAGAAAAGGATTTTTAATTCAGTTCATATCTCTGGTGGTAATAATGTGTTGTTTTAGATGAAATACCCCTATTAACGCGTATGTACTCGTTCCAGCGCTCAGTTAATACCCTGCTACTTATTCGTTCCTTATTTGCTTTTAATGCACGAGGTATACGTTGCACCTTGAAATAAATCGTTTTTTTAATTGTGTTCATGTCTCTGGTGGTAACAATGTGTTCTTAGAGATGAAATGACCCTATTAGAGCGCATGAACCCGTTCCAGCGCTCGCTTAATACCCTGTTACCTATTCGTTACCTATTCACTTATAATACGTTTGTTGTATGTAGCACCTTTTAGAAAAGGATTTTTAATTGTCTCCATGTCTTTTGTGGTAACAATGTGTTCTTAGAGATGAAATTACCCTATTAGCGCGCATGTACCCGTTCCAGCGCTCGGTAAATACCCTGTTACCTATTCGTTACCTATTCGTTACCTATTCACTTATAATACGTTTGTTGTACGTTGCACCTTTCAGAAAAGGATTTTCAATGGTGTCCGTGTCTCTGGTGGTAACAATGTGTTCTTAGAGATGAAATGACCCTATTAGCGCGCATGTACCCGTTCCAGCGCTCGATAAATACCCTGTTACCTATTCGTTACCTATTCACTTATAATACGTTTGTTGTACGTTGCACCTTTTAGAAAATGATTTTCTATTGTGTCCATGTCTCTGGTGGTAACAATGTGTTCTAAGAGATGAAATGACCCTATTATCGTGCATGTACCCGTTCCAGCGCTCGGTTAATACCCTGTTACCTATCCGTTACCTATTCGTTACCTATTCACTTGTAATACGTTTGTTGTACGTTGCATCTTTTACAAAAGGATTTTCAATTGTGTTCATGTCTCTGGTGGTAACAATGTGTTCTAAGAGATGAAATGACCCTATTAGCGCGCATGTACCCGTTCCAGTGCTCGGTTAATACCCTGTTACCTATTCGTTACCTATTCACTTATAATACGTTTGTTGTACGTTGCACCTTTAAGAAAAGGATTTTCAATTGTGTCCATGTCTCTGGTGGTAACAATGTGTTCTAAGAGATGAAATGACCCTATTAGCGCGCATGTACCCGTTCCAGCGCTCGGTTAATACCCTGTTTCCTATTCGTTACCTATTCGTTACTTATTCGCTTTAAATACGTAAGTTGTACGTTGCACCTTTTAGAAAAGGATTTTCACTTGTGTTCATGTCTCTGGTGGTAACAATGTGTAATTAGAGATGAAATGACCCTATTAGCGTGCATGTACCCGCTCCAGCGCTCGGTTAATACCCTGTTTCCTATTCGTTACCTATTCGTTACTTATTCGCTTTTAATACGTTTGTTGTACGTTGCACCTTTTAGAAAAGGATTTTCACTTGTGTTCATGTCTCTGGTGGTAACAATGTGTAATTAAAGATGAAATGACCCTATTAGCGTGCATGTACCCGCTCCAGCGCTCGGTTAATACCCTGTTACCTATTCGTTGCCTATTCGTTACCTATTCACTTATAATACGTTTGTTGTACGTTGCACCTTTTAGAAAAGGATTTTCAATTGTGTCCATGTCTCTGGTAGTAACAATGTGTTCTTAGAGATTAAATTACCCTATTAGCCGCATGTACCCGTTCCAGCGCTCGGTTAATACCCTGTTACCTATTCGTTACCTATTCGTTACTTATTCGCTTTTAATACGTTTGTTGTACGTTGCACCTTTTAGAAAAGGATTTTCAATTGTGTTCATATCACTGGTGGTAATAATGTGTTCTTATAGATGAAATACCCCTTTTAGTGCGTATGTACCCGTTCCAGCGCTCGGATAATACCCGGTTACTTATTCGTTCCTCATTTGCTTTTAACGCACATGGTATTCGTTGCACCTTGAAATAAATCGTTTTTTAATTGTGTTCATGTCTCTGGTGGTAACAATGTGTTCTTAGAGATGAAATGACCCTATTAGCGTGCATGTACCCGTTCAAGCGCTCGGTTAATACCCTGTTACCTATTCGTTACCTATTCGTTACCTATTCGCTTATAATACATTTTTTTATACGTTGCACCTGTTAGAAAAGGATTTTCAATTATGTCCAGGTCTCAGGTGGTAACAATGTGTTCTTAGAGATGAAATGACCCCATTAGAGCGCATGTACCCGTTCCAGCGCTCGGTAAATAACCTGTTACCTATTCGTTACCTATTCGCTTTTAATGCGCGGGGTATACGGTGCACCTTGAAATAAATCGTTTTTTAATTGTGTTCAGGTCTCTGGTGGTAACAATGTGTTCTTAGAGATGAAATGACCCTATTAGAGCGCATGAACCCGTTCCAGCGCTCGCTTATTACCCTGTTACCTATTCGTTACCTATTCACTTATAATACGTTTGTTGTATGTTGCACCTTTTAGAAAAGGATTTTTAATTGTCTCCATGTCTTTTGTGGTAACAATGTGTTCTTAGAGATGAAATTACCCTATTAGCGCGCATGTACCCGTTCCAGCGCTCGGTAAATACCCTGTTACCTATTCGTTACCTATTCGTTACCTATTCACTTATAATACGTTTGTTGTACGTTGCACCTTTCAGAAAAGGATTTTCAATGGTGTCCGTGTCTCTGGTGGTAACAATGTGTTCTTAGAGATGAAATGACCCTATTAGCGCGCATGTACCCGTTCCAGCGCTCGATAAATACCCTGTTACCTATTCGTTACCTATTCACTTATAATACGTTTGTTGTACGTTGCACCTTTTAGAAAATGATTTTCTATTGTGTCCATGTCTCTGGTGGTAACAATGTGTTCTAAGAGATGAAATGACCCTATTATCGTGCATGTACCCGTTCCAGCGCTCGGTTAATACCCTGTTACCTATCCGTTACCTATTCGTTACCTATTCACTTGTAATACGTTTGTTGTACGTTGCATCTTTTACAAAAGGATTTTCAATTGTGTTCATGTCTCTGGTGGTAACAATGTGTTCTAAGAGATGAAATGACCCTATTAGCGCGCATGTACCCGTTCCAGTGCTCGGTTAATACCCTGTTACCTATTCGTTACCTATTCACTTATAATACGTTTGTTGTACGTTGCACCTTTAAGAAAAGGATTTTCAATTGTGTCCATGTCTCTGGTGGTAACAATGTGTTCTAAGAGATGAAATGACCCTATTAGCGCGCATGTACCCGTTCCAGCGCTCGGTTAATACCCTGTTACCTATTCGTTACCTATTCGTTACTTATTCGCTTTAAATACGTAAGTTGTACGTTGCACCTTTTAGAAAAGGATTTTCACTTGTGTTCATGTCTCTGGTGGTAACAATGTGTAATTAGAGATGAAATGACCCTATTAGCGTGCATGTACCCGCTCCAGCGCTCGGTTAATACCCTGTTACCTATTCGTTACCTATTCGTTACTTATTCGCTTTTAATACGTTTGTTGTACGTTGCACCTTTTAGAAAAGGATTTTCACTTGTGTTCATGTCTCTGGTGGTAACAATGTGTAATTAAAGATGAAATGACCCTATTAGCGTGCATGTACCCGCTCCAGCGCTCGGTTAATACCCTGTTACCTATTCGTTGCCTATTCGTTACCTATTCACTTATAATACGTTTGTTGTACGTTGCACCTTTTAGAAAAGGATTTTCAATTGTGTCCATGTCTCTGGTGGTAACAATGTGTTCTTAGAGATTAAATTACCCTATTAGCCGCATGTACCCGTTCCAGCGCTCGGTTAATACCCTGTTACCTATTCGTTACCTATTCGTTACTTATTCGCTTTTAATACGTTTGTTGTACGTTGCACCTTTTAGAAAAGGATTTTCAATTGTGTTCATATCACTGGTGGTAATAATGTGTTCTTATAGATGAAATACCCCTTTTAGTGCGTATGTACCCGTTCCAGCGCTCGGATAATACCCGGTTACTTATTCGTTCCTCATTTGCTTTTAACGCACATGGTATTCGTTGCACCTTGAAATAAATCGTTTTTTAATTGTGTTCATGTCTCTGGTGGTAACAATGTGTTCTTAGAGATGAAATGACCCTATTAGCGTGCATGTACCCGTTCAAGCGCTCGGTTAATACCCTGTTAACTATTCGTTACCTATTCGTTACCTATTCATTTATAATATGTTTGTTGTACGTTGCACCTTTCAGAAAAGGATTTTCAATGGTGTCCGTGTCTCTGGTGGTAACAATGTGTTCTTAGAGATGAAATGACCCTATTAGCGCGCATGTACCCGTTCCAGCGCTCGATAAATACCCTGTTACCTATTCGTTACCTATTCACTTATAATACATTTGTTGTACGTTGCACCTTTTAGAAAATGATTTTCGATTGTGTCCATGTCTCTGGTGGTAACAATGTGTTCTAAGAGATGAAATGACCCTATTAGCGTGCATGTACCCGTTCCAGCGCTCGGTTAATACCCTGTTACCTATTCGTTACCTATTCGCTTATAATACATTTTTTATATGTTGCACCTTTTAGAAAAGGATTTTCAATTATGTCCAGGTCTCTGGTGGTAACAATGTGTTCTTAGAGATGAAATGACCCCATTAGAGCGCATGTACCCGTTCCAGCGCTCGGCAAATAACCTGTTACCTATTCGTTTCCTATTCGCTTTTAATGCGCGGGGTATACGGTGCACCTTGAAATAAATCGTTTTTTAATTGTGTTCAGGTCTCTGGTGGTAAGAATGTGTTCTTAGAGATGAAATTACCCTAATAGCGCGCATGTACCCGTTCCAGCGCTCGGTTAATACCCTGTTACCTATTCGTTACCTATTCGCTACCTATTCGCTTATAATACATTTTTTTATACGTTTCACCTGTTAGAAAAGGATTTTCAATTATGTCCATGTCTCAGGTGGTAACAATGTTCTTAGAGATGAAATTACCCTATTAGCGGTCATGTACCCGTTCCAGTGCTCGGTAAATAATCGTGTTACCTATTCGTTACCTATTCGCTTTTAATGCGCGGGGTATACGCTACAACTTGAAATAAATCGTGTTTTAATTGTGTTCATGTCTGGTGGTAACAATGTGTTCTTAGAGATGAAATGACCCCATTAGAGCGCATGTATCCGTTCCAGCGCTCGGTAAATAACCTGTTACCTATTCGTTACTTATTCGCTTTTAATGCGCGGGGTATACGGTGCACCTTGAAATAAATCGTTTTTTAATTGTGTTCAGGTCTCTGGTGGTAAGAATGTGTTCTTAGAGATGAAATTACCCTATTAGCGCGCATGTACCCGTTCCAGCGCTCGGTTAATACCCTGTTACCTATTCGTTACCTATTCGTTACCTATTCGCTTATAATACATTTTTTTATACGTTGCACCTGTTAGAAAAGGATTTTCAATTATGTCCAGGTCTCAGGTGGTAACAATGTGTTCTTAGAGATGAAATGACCCCATTAGAGCGCATGTACCCGTTCCAGCGCTCGGTAAATAACCTGTTACCTATTCGTTACCTATTCGCTTTTAATGCGCGGGGTATACGGTGCACCTTGAAATAAATCGTTTTTAAATTGTGTTCAGGTCTCTGGTGGTAACAATGTGTTCTTAGAGATGAAATGACCCTATTAGAGCGCATGAACCCGTTCCAGCGCTCGCTTATTACCCTGTTACCTATTCGTTACCTATTCACTTATAATACGTTTGTTGTATGTTGCACCTTTTAGAAAAGGATTTTTAATTGTCTCAATGTCTTTTGTGGTAACAATGTGTTCTTAGAGATGAAATTACCCTATTAGCGCGCATTTACCCGTTCCAGCGCTCGGTAAATACCCTGTTACCTATTCGTTACCTATTCGTTACCTATTCACTTATAATACGTTTGTTGTACGTTGCACCTTTCAGAAAAGGATTTTCAATGGTGTCCGTGTCTCTGGTGGTAACAATGTATTCTTAGAGATGAAATGACCCTATTAGCGCGCATTACCCGTTCCAGCGCTCGATAAATACCCTGTTACCTATTCGTTACCTATTCACTTATAATACGTTTGTTGTACGTTGCACCTTTTAGAAAAGGATTTTTAATTCAGTTCATATCTCTGGTGGTAATAATGTGTTGTTTTAGATGAAATACCCCTATTAACGCGTATGTACTCGTTCCAGCGCTCAGTTAATACCCTGCTACTTATTCGTTCCTTATTTGCTTTTAATGCACGAGGTATACGTTGCACCTTGAAATAAATCGTTTTTTTAATTGTGTTCATGTCTCTGGTGGTAACAATGTGTTCTTAGAGATGAAATGACCCTATTAGAGCGCATGAACCCGTTCCAGCGCTCGCTTAATACCCTGTTACCTATTCGTTACCTATTCACTTATAATACGTTTGTTGTATGTAGCACCTTTTAGAAAAGGATTTTTAATTGTCTCCATGTCTTTTGTGGTAACAATGTGTTCTTAGAGATGAAATTACCCTATTAGCGCGCATGTACCCGTTCCAGCGCTCGGTAAATACCCTGTTACCTATTCGTTACCTATTCGTTACCTATTCACTTATAATACGTTTGTTGTACGTTGCACCTTTCAGAAAAGGATTTTCAATGGTGTCCGTGTCTCTGGTGGTAACAATGTGTTCTTAGAGATGAAATGACCCTATTAGCGCGCATGTACCCGTTCCAGCGCTCGATAAATACCCTGTTACCTATTCGTTACCTATTCACTTATAATACGTTTGTTGTACGTTGCACCTTTTAGAAAATGATTTTCTATTGTGTCCATGTCTCTGGTGGTAACAATGTGTTCTAAGAGATGAAATGACCCTATTATCGTGCATGTACCCGTTCCAGCGCTCGGTTAATACCCTGTTACCTATCCGTTACCTATTCGTTACCTATTCACTTGTAATACGTTTGTTGTACGTTGCATCTTTTACAAAAGGATTTTCAATTGTGTTCATGTCTCTGGTGGTAACAATGTGTTCTAAGAGATGAAATGACCCTATTAGCGCGCATGTACCCGTTCCAGTGCTCGGTTAATACCCTGTTACCTATTCGTTACCTATTCACTTATAATACGTTTGTTGTACGTTGCACCTTTAAGAAAAGGATTTTCAATTGTGTCCATGTCTCTGGTGGTAACAATGTGTTCTAAGAGATGAAATGACCCTATTAGCGCGCATGTACCCGTTCCAGCGCTCGGTTAATACCCTGTTACCTATTCGTTACCTATTCGTTACTTATTCGCTTTAAATACGTAAGTTGTACGTTGCACCTTTTAGAAAAGGATTTTCACTTGTGTTCATGTCTCTGGTGGTAACAATGTGTAATTAGAGATGAAATGACCCTATTAGCGTGCATGTACCCGCTCCAGCGCTCGGTTAATACCCTGTTACCTATTCGTTACCTATTCGTTACTTATTCGCTTTTAATACGTTTGTTGTACGTTGCACCTTTTAGAAAAGGATTTTCACTTGTGTTCATGTCTCTGGTGGTAACAATGTGTAATTAAAGATGAAATGACCCTATTAGCGTGCATGTACCCGCTCCAGCGCTCGGTTAATACCCTGTTACCTATTCGTTGCCTATTCGTTACCTATTCACTTATAATACGTTTGTTGTACGTTGCACCTTTTAGAAAAGGATTTTCAATTGTGTCCATGTCTCTGGTGGTAACAATGTGTTCTTAGAGATTAAATTACCCTATTAGCCGCATGTACCCGTTCCAGCGCTCGGTTAATACCCTGTTACCTATTCGTTACCTATTCGTTACTTATTCGCTTTTAATACGTTTGTTGTACGTTGCACCTTTTAGAAAAGGATTTTCAATTGTGTTCATATCACTGGTGGTAATAATGTGTTCTTATAGATGAAATACCCCTTTTAGTGCGTATGTACCCGTTCCAGCGCTCGGATAATACCCGGTTACTTATTCGTTCCTCATTTGCTTTTAACGCACATGGTATTCGTTGCACCTTGAAATAAATCGTTTTTTAATTGTGTTCATGTCTCTGGTGGTAACAATGTGTTCTTAGAGATGAAATGACCCTATTAGCGTGCATGTACCCGTTCAAGCGCTCGGTTAATACCCTGTTAACTATTCGTTACCTATTCGTTACCTATTCATTTATAATATGTTTGTTGTACGTTGCACCTTTCAGAAAAGGATTTTCAATGGTGTCCGTGTCTCTGGTGGTAACAATGTGTTCTTAGAGATGAAATGACCCTATTAGCGCGCATGTACCCGTTCCAGCGCTCGATAAATACCCTGTTACCTATTCGTTACCTATTCACTTATAATACATTTGTTGTACGTTGCACCTTTTAGAAAATGATTTTCGATTGTGTCCATGTCTCTGGTGGTAACAATGTGTTCTAAGAGATGAAATGACCCTATTAGCGTGCATGTACCCGTTCCAGCGCTCGGTTAATACCCTGTTACCTATTCGTTACCTATTCGTTACCTATTCACTTGTAATACGTTTGTTGTACGTTGCATCTTTTACAAAAGGATTTTCAATTGTGTCCATGTCTCTGGTGGTAACAATGTGTTCTAAGAGATGAAATGACCCTATTAGCGCGCATGTACCCGTTCCAGTGCTCGGTTAATACCCTGTTACCTATTCGTTACCTATTCACTTATAATACGTTTGTTGTACGTTGCACCTTTTAGAAAAGGATTTTCAATTGTGTCCATGTCTCTGATGGTAACAATGTGTTCTAAGAGATGAAATGACCCTATTAGCGCGCATGTACCCGTTCCAGCGCTCGGTTAATACCCTGTTACCTATTCGTTACCTATTCGTTACTTATTCGCTTTAAATACGTTTGTTGTACGTTGCACCTTTTAGAAAAGGATTTTCACTTGTGTTCATGTCTCTGGTGGTAACAATGTGTAATTAGAGATGAAATGACCCTATTAGCGTGCATGTACCCGCTCCAGCGCTCGGTTAATACCCTGTTACCTATTCGTTGCCTATTCGTTACCTATTCACTTATAATACGTTTGTTGTACGTTGCACCTTTTAGAAAAGGATTTTCAATTGTGTCCATGTCTCTGGTGGTAACAATGTGTTCTTAGAGATTAAATGACCCTATTAGCCGCATGTACCCGTTCCAGCGCTCGGTTAATACCCTGTTACCTATTCGTTACCTATTCGTTACTTATTCGCTTTTAATACGTTTGTTGTACGTTGCACCTTTTAGAAAAGGATTTTCAATTGTGTTCATATCCCTGGTGGTAATAATGTGTTCTTATAGATGAAATACCCCTTTTAGCGCGTATGTACCCGTTCCAGCGCTCGGATAATACCCGGTTACTTATTCGTTCATCATTTGCTTTTAACGCACATGGTATTCGTTGCACCTTGAAATAAATCGTTTTTTAATTGTGTTCATGTCTCTGGTGGTAACAATGTGTTCTTAGAGATGAAATGACCCTATTAGCGTGCATGTACCCGTTCAAGCGCTCGGTTAATACCCTGTTAACTATTCGTTACCTATTCGTTACCTATTCATTTATAATACGTTTGTTGTACGTTGCACCTTTTAGAAAAGGATTTTCAATTGTGTCCATTTCTCTGGTGGTAACAATGTCTTCTCAGAGATAAAATGACTCTATTAGCATGCATGTACCCGTTCCAGCGCGCGGATAATACCCTGTTACTTATTCGTTCCTTATTCGCTTTAAATACGCGTGGTATACGTTGCACCTTGAAATAAATCGATTATCGATTGCTTTCACGTCTCTGGTGGTAATTATGTGTTCTCTGATCTGAGTTGAAAAAACCCTATTAGCGCATATGTACCCATTTCACCGCTCAGTGATACCCTGTTACTTATTCGTTCCTTATTCGCTTTTAAAACGTGTGTAATGCGTTGCACTTTAAAAAGAAATATTTTTGTGTCTCTGGTGGTAACTGTCGGTTCTTAGAGGTGAAATAACCTTAATCGAACATATGAACCCGTTTCAGCGCTCGACTGATACCCTGTTACTTATTCGTTCCTTATTCGCTTTAAATACGCGTGCTATGCGTTGCACCTTGAAATATGAAGTAACGAATAGGTAACAAGGTATTAGTCGAGCGCTGGAACGGGTACATACGCGCTAAAAGGGTTATTTCATCTCTAAGAACACATTGTTACCACCAGAGACATGAACACAAATGAAAATCTTTTTCTAAAAGGTGCAACGTACAACAAACGTATTATAAGCGAATAAGTAACGAATAGGTAACGAATAGGTAACAGGGTATTAACCGAGCGCTGGAACGGGCACATGCGCGCTTATAGGGTCATTTCATCTCTAAGAACACATTGTTACCACCAGAGACACGGACACCATTGAAAATCCTTTTCTGAAAGGTGCAACGTACAACAAACGTATTATAAGTGAATAGGTAACGAATAGGTAACGAATAGGTAACGAATAGGTAACAGGGTATTTACCGAGCGCTGTAACGGGTACATGCGCGCTAATAGGGTAATTTCATCTCTAAGAACACATTGTTACCACAAAAGACATGGAGACAATTAAAAATCCTTTTCTAAAAGGTGCAACATACAACAAACGTATTATAAGTGAATAGGTAACGAATAGGTAACAGGGTATTAAGCGAGCGCTGGAACGGGTTCATGCGCTCTAGTAGGGTCATTTCATCTCTAAGAACACATTGTTACCACCAGAGACATGAACACAATTAAAAAAACGTTTTATTTCAAGGTGCAACGTGTACCTCGTGCATTAAAGGCAAATAAGGAACGAATAAGTAGCAGGGTATTAACTGAGCGCTGGAACGAGTACATACGCGTTAATAGGGGTATTTCATCTAAAAAAAACACATTATTACCACCAGAGATATGAACTGAATTAAAAATCCTTTTCTAAAAGGTGCAACGTACAACAAACGTATTATAAGTGAATAGGTAACGAATAGGTAACAGGGTATTTATCGAGCGCTGGAACGGGAACATGCGCGCTAATAGGGTCATTTCATCTCTAAGAACACATTGTTACCACCAGAGACACGGACACCATTGAAAATCCTTTTCTGAAAGGTGCAACGTACAACAAACGTATAATAAGTGAATAGGTAATGAATAGGTAACGAATAGGTAACAGGGTATTTACCGAGCGCTGGAACGGGTACATGCGCTCTAATGGGGTCATTTCATCTCTAAGAACACATTGTTACCACCAGACATGAACACAATTAAAACACGATTTATTTCAAGTTGCAGCGTATACCCCGCGCATTAAAAGCGAATAGGTAACGAATAGGTAACAAGATTATTTACCGAGCACGGGAACGGGTACATGAGCGCTAATAGGGTAATTTCATCTCTAAGAACACATTGTTACCACCTGAGACCTGAACATAATTGAAAATCCTTTTCTAACAGGTGCAACGTAAAAAAAAATGTATTATAAGCGAATAGGTAACGAATAGGTAACAAGATTATTTACCGAGCACGGGAACGGGTACATGAGCGCTAATAGGGTAATTTCATCTCTAAGAACACATTGTTACCACCTGAGACCTGAACATAATTGAAAATCCTTTTCTAACAGGTGCAACGTATAAAAAAATGTATTATAAGCGAATAGGTAACGAATAGGTAACGAATAGGTAACAGGGTATTAACCGAGCGCTGGAACGGGTACATGCGCGTTAATAGGGGTATTTCATCTAAAAAAAACACATTATTACCACCAGAGATATGAACTGAATTAAAAATCCTTTTCTAAAAGGTGCAACGTACAACAAACGTATTATAAGTGAATAGGTAACGAATAGGTAACAGGGTATTTATCGAGCGCTGGAACGGGAACATGCGCGCTAATAGGGTCATTTCATCTCTAAGAACACATTGTTACCACCAGAGACACGGACACCATTGAAAATCCTTTTCTGAAAGGTGCAACGTACAACAAACGTATAATAAGTGAATAGGTAATGAATAGGTAACGAATAGGTAACAGGGTATTTACCGAGCGCTGGAACGGGTACATGCGCTCTAATGGGGTCATTTCATCTCTAAGAACACATTGTTACCACCAGACATGAACACAATTAAAACACGATTTATTTCAAGTTGCAGCGTATACCCCGCGCATTAAAAGCGAATAGGTAACGAATAGGTAACAAGATTATTTACCGAGCACGGGAACGGGTACATGAGCGCTAATAGGGTAATTTCATCTCTAAGAACACATTGTTACCACCTGAGACCTGAACATAATTGAAAATCCTTTTCTAACAGGTGCAACGTAAAAAAAAATGTATTATAAGCGAATAGGTAACGAATAGGTAACGAATAGGTAACAGGGTATTAACCGAGCGCTGGAACGGGTACATGCGCGCTAATAGGGTCATTTCATCTCTAAGAACACATTGTTACCACAAAAGACATGGAGACAATTAAAAATCCTTTTCTAAAAGGTGCAACATACAACAAACGTATTATAAGTGAATAGGTAACGAATAGGTAACAGGGTATTAAGCGAGCGCTGGAACGGGTTCATGCGCTCTAGTAGGGTCATTTCATCTCTAAGAACACATTGTTACCACCAGAGACATGAACACAATTAAAAAAACGTTTTATTTCAAGGTGCAACGTGTACCTCGTGCATTAAAAGCAAATAAGGAACGAATAAGTAGCAGGGTATTAACTGAGCGCTGGAACGAGTACATACGCGTTAATAGGGGTATTTCATCTAAAAAAAACACATTATTACCACCAGAGATATGAACTGAATTAAAAATCCTTTTCTAAAAGGTGCAACGTACAACAAACGTATTATAAGTGAATAGGTAACGAATAGGTAACGAATAGGTAACAGGGTATTTACCGAGCGCTGTAACGGGTACATGCGCGCTAATAGGGTAATTTCATCTCTAAGAACACATTGTTACCACAAAAGACATGGAGACAATTAAAAATCCTTTTCTAAAAGGTGCAACATACAACAAACGTATTATAAGTGAATAGGTAACGAATAGGTAACAGGGTATTAAGCGAGCGCTGGAACGGGTTCATGCGCTCTAGTAGGGTCATTTCATCTCTAAGAACACATTGTTACCACCAGAGACATGAACACAATTAAAAAAACGTTTTATTTCAAGGTGCAACGTGTACCTCGTGCATTAAAAGCAAATAAGGAACGAATAAGTAGCAGGGTATTAACTGAGCGCTGGAACGAGTACATACGCGTTAATAGGGGTATTTCATCTAAAAAAAACACATTATTACCACCAGAGATATGAACTGAATTAAAAATCCTTTTCTAAAAGGTGCAACGTACAACAAACGTATTATAAGTGAATAGGTAACGAATAGGTAACAGGGTATTTATCGAGCGCTGGAACGGGAACATGCGCGCTAATAGGGTCATTTCATCTCTAAGAACACATTGTTACCACCAGAGACACGGACACCATTGAAAATCCTTTTCTGAAAGGTGCAACGTACAACAAACGTATAATAAGTGAATAGGTAATGAATAGGTAACGAATAGGTAACAGGGTATTTACCGAGCGCTGGAACGGGTACATGCGCTCTAATGGGGTCATTTCATCTCTAAGAACACATTGTTACCACCAGACATGAACACAATTAAAACACGATTTATTTCAAGTTGCAGCGTATACCCCGCGCATTAAAAGCGAATAGGTAACGAATAGGTAACAAGATTATTTACCGAGCACGGGAACGGGTACATGAGCGCTAATAGGGTAATTTCATCTCTAAGAACACATTGTTACCACCTGAGACCTAAACATAATTGAAAATCCTTTTCTAACAGGTGCAACGTAAAAAAAAATGTATTATAAGCGAATAGGTAACGAATAGGTAACGAATAGGTAACAGGGTATTAACCGAGCGCTGGAACGGGTACATGCGCGCTAATAGGGTCATTTCATCTCTAAGAACACATTCTTACCACCAGAGACCTGAACACAATTAAAAAACGATTTATTTCAAGGTGCACCGTATACCCCGCGCATTAAAAGCGAATAGGTAACGAATAGGTAACAGGTTATTTACCGAGCGCTGGAACGGGTACATGCGCTCTAATGGGGTCATTTCATCTCTAAGAACACATTGTTACCACCTGAGACCTGGACATAATTGAAAATCCTTTTCTTACAGGTGCAACGTATAAAAAAATGTATTATAAGCGAATAGGTAACGAATAGGTAACGAATAGGTAACAGGGTATTAACCGAGCGCTGGAACGGGTACATGCGCGCTAATAGGGTAATTTCATCTCTAAGAACACATTCTTACCACCAGAGACCTGAACACAATTAAAAAACGATTTATTTCAAGGTGCACCGTATACCCCGCGCATTAAAAGCGAATAAGTAACGAATAGGTAACAGGTTATTTACCGAGCGCTGGAACGGGTACATGCGCTCTAATGGGGTCATTTCATCTCTAAGAACACATTGTTACCACCAGACATGAACACAATTAAAACACGATTTATTTCAAGTTGCAGCGTATACCCCGCGCATTAAAAGCGAATAGGTAACGAATAGGTAACAAGATTATTTACCGAGCACGGGAACGGGTACATGAGCGCTAATAGGGTAATTTCATCTCTAAGAACACATTGTTACCACCTGAGACCTGAACATAATTGAAAATCCTTTTCTAACAGGTGCAACGTATAAAAAAATGTATTATAAGCGAATAGGTAACGAATAGGTAACGAATAGGTAACAGGGTATTAACCGAGCGCTGGAACGGGTACATGCGCGCTAATAGGGGTATTTCATCTAAAAAAAACACATTCTTACCACCAGAGACCTGAACACAATTAAAAAACGATTTATTTCAAGGTGCACCGTATACCCCGCGCATTAAAAGCGAATAGGTAACGAATAGGTAACAGGTTATTTACCGAGCGCTGGAACGGGTACATGCGCTCTAATGGGGTCATTTCATCTCTAAGAACACATTGTTACCACCTGAGACCTGGACATATTGAAAATCCTTTTCTTAAAGGTGCAACGTATAAAAAAATGTATTATAAGCGAATAGGTAACGAATAGGTAACGAATAGGTAACAGGGTATTAACCGAGCGCTGGAACGGGTACATGCGCGCTAATAGGGTCATTTCATCTCTAAGAACACATTCTTACCACCAGAGACCTGAACACAATTAAAAAACGATTTATTTCAAGGTGCACCGTATACCCCGCGCATTAAAAGCGAATAAGTAATGAATAGGTAACAGGTTATTTACCGAGCGCTGGAACGGGTACATGCGCTCTAATGGGGTCATTTCATCTCTAAGAACACATTGTTACCACCAGATATGAACACAATTAAAACACGATTTATTTCAAGTTGCAGCGTATACCCCGCGCATTAAAAGCGAATAGGTAACGAATAGGTAACAAGATTATTTACCGAGCACTGGAACGGGTACATGAGCGCTAATAGGGTAATTTCATCTCTAAGAACACATTGTTACCACCTGAGACATGGACATAATTGAAAATCCTTTTCTAACAGGTGAAACGTATAAAAAAATGTATTATAAGCGAATAGGTAACGAATAGGTAACGAATAGGTAACAGGGTATTAACCGAGCGCTGGAACGGGTACATGCGCGCTAATAGGGTAATTTCATCTCTAAGAACACATTCTTACCACCAGAGACCTGAACACAATTAAAAAACGATTTATTTCAAGGTGCACCGTATACCCCGCGCATTAAAAGCGAATAGGTAACGAATAGGTAACAGGTTATTTACCGAGCGCTGGAACGGGTACATGCGCTCTAATGGGGTCATTTCATCTCTAAGAACACATTGTGACCACCTGAGACATGGACATAATTGAAAATCCTTTTCTAACAGGTGCAACGTATAAAAAAATGTATTATAAGCGAATAGGTAACGAATAGGTAACGAATAGGTAACAGGGTATTAACCGAGCGCTGGAACGGGTACATGCGCGCTAATAGGGTAATTTCATCTCTAAGAACACATTCTTACCACCAGAGACCTGAACACAATTAAAAAACTATTTATTTCATGGTGCACCGTATACCCCGCGCATTAAAAGCGAATAAGTAACGAATAGGTAACAGGTTATTTACCGAGCGCTGGAACGGGTACATGCGCTCTAATGGGGTCATTTCATCTCTAAGAACACATTGTTACCACCAGAGATATGAATTTAATTGAAAATCCTTTTCTAAAAGGTGCAACGTACAACAAACGTACTATAAGTGAATAGGTAACGAATAGGTAACGAATAGGTAACAGGGTATTAACCGATCGCTGGAACGAGTACATATGCGCTTATAGGGGTATTTCATCTATAAGAACACATTATTACCACCAGAGATATGAACACAATTGGAAATCCTTTTCTAAAAGGTGCAACGTACAACAAACTTTTTAAAAGCGAATTAGTAACGAATATTTAACAGGGTATTATCCGACCGCTGGAACGGATACAAATGCACTTATAGAGTTATATCACCTCTAAGAGCCCAAATCTTCCACCAGAGTCAACAAAACAATTGAAAATCATGTTTTAAAAGGTGCAACGTAAGATACACGTATTATCAGCGAATTATAAGCGAGTGATGGAACGAATTAAACAAGGTAATAGCATGCTCCGAAACGATGTACACCCTGCTTACATGTTTAACTCTACCACAATATGTAAGTATGTGCCTGTCCCTAGACAAGAGCCTGAAATTAAGTAGTTATCGTTTGTTTTTGTGTTACATATTTCCGTTTATTTTTTTGTATATGAAATACGGCCGTCAGTTTTGTTGTTTGAATTGTCTGAGGTTGTCATGTCTGGGCCTTTTATAGGTGACTACACGGTTTGGGCTATGCTCATTGTTGAAGGCCGTACAGTGACCTATAGTTGATAATTTATGTGTCATTTTGGTCTAATGTGGAGTGTTGTCTCATTGGCAATCATACCACATCTTCGTTTTTACGCAAGCGTTAACACGGTGATTTCATCCCGTCGAACCAAGATCCATCTTCAAACATACGGACATAAAGCAGTTAAAAGGTAAAAAACAAGTAAGGAACAAATGCGTATCGAACATGAAGTAAAAGGATCGGTTGAGCACAAACACATATAAATAGGTCATAAAAAGATCATTTTACCTCAACCAATTCAGAACTATTACCATATGTAAGACTATTAACAACTAGATTTGTAATTGCTAGCAATAACGGAAGGCACCCCTTCCCCCTATTACCAGGTGAGCGGCAGCCATTTTGACAATTCCAAAGTCAAAGAGAGCATCTACAGATGTCTAGTAACATTTTTGCAAAGTTTCATTAAGTTTGAACATTTTAAATTTTTGATATTTTTGCTGTTTCCATGGTTATGGCGGCCATTTTGAAAATTCTAACTTCAAAATCCAACTCTGCCTATGCCAGTTACCATTCCTGTAAAGTTTCATCCAGTTTGCGGAAAATTCTTATTTTTGAAATTTTTGACCTTTTTGCATTGTTTCCATGGTAACAAGACCTATTTTGGAAATTCCAACTCCAATGTTGCTCATCATTACTGTGAAGTTTCATGAAGTTTTGAGCATTTTTAGAATTTTGAAAATGTTGGTGTAGTTTCCATGGCAACATAGTAGTTCCAATGATCGCCAAAATCATCCAACACCTGTATATAGTGGGCACCTACATTGTTTTAAAATATGATGATTCTGAGTTGAAGCATATCCAAACAGTTCACCAAAAACCAAAAACTCATTTTTTTCACAATTGTGCCGTTTCCACGAATAGGCAACGAATAGGGAATAGGGAATAGGTAACGAATAGGTAACGAATAGGGAATAGGGAATAGGTAACGAATAGGCAACGAATAGGGAATAGGGAATAGGTAACGAATAGGGAATAGGGAATAGGTAACCAACTTGACGCCCATGCTTCACAAAGAAGCTTTGTTGATCAAACCATATATAGTATTCAATATAAGATGGTTAGTAATGTTAAAAACTGTTATAATAACGAAATATCCGTTGATTGAACTTATCGCATGTTTTATCACTCGAAAAAGCCCGAACTACACTCGAAAAAAATGGACCAAATCACTCGAAAAACCACGATCCTAGCCGGACACTATGCCTACCGTGTAAATGTGTACGGTATTGTTTACTATAGTGACAAAAATTTTAAAAGTTAATAGAAACTATTTCTAACAAAATTACAATTTTCTTCTCAATTACGAGGTGTTTTATTCTAAAAACACCATTTGCATAGGTCTTCAATTTATCTAGTACATAGTAAGCAGAATAATTAGATTTCAAGTCGACGACATGGGTATCTTTCAAGTTGGATGAAGAAAATGCATAACCTCCGATTTTTAACAAAAATATTACCACGAACGGAAAACATACCAATCTATTAGTTCAAAAATTTTCGTGTCTGCCCTTCCATTATGTGACTCAAGAAAAAATTCAAAAAAAAGGGTAACAATTGTATCGAAAAGAGAAAATCGAGTGCACCTTTTTATGTTAGGGCGTGTTTGAGTTGAATATTTTGTCTTGATATCGTACGTAACAAAGTAAGATTATTTCATACATCGTCTCGCTTCAGATTCTATTATATCAAAGCTACAGATTGACTTTATAACACAAACAATTAACAGTACTAAAAAATAAAATATATGGGTCAAGTGAAATACCTATCTATTAAATGAGTCAAAAAAACAGAGAAGGTGTGTTCGAATAGCTATTTTTTTACTGAAAGTACTTGACGACAGTCTTTCAAGTTGGATGATGAAAATGCATATCTTTGAAAAAATATAATTTTTTGTGTGTGAAAACTAGGGTTTATAGTCTTTTTACACTTAAAAAATCTAGTCTGCCCTTCCACGAAATTTTTAATTAGAATTTTTTTAAATGTTTATGAATTTTCGAAAATTCCACCTGACAACCGATCAGACAATAGTTTTAAGTTGAATCTATGCAAACAAGATCATTAACTGGCGTAATGATTTACCACTTCATGTTAAACAATCCAATATGGATTTATATGCTGATGATTCAACATTGCATTTTCATGATAAAAACATTGAAAAAATAAACAGCATATTGCAAAATGATTTAAATGCTGTACAATCTTGGTGTAACAATAACAGTATGAAAATCAATGCACAAAAAACTAAGTGTATGAAATTGGGTTCAAAACAAAAACTTAAACAACTATCAGAATTATGTATTACCGTCAACGAAACATGTATTGAGAATGTCCATTCTTTCAAATTACTTGGAATAGACATTGATGAAAATTTAAGCTGGGAAGATCATGTTGATCGTATATGTAAAATTATCTCATCTAAAGTATCACTTTTATATAAAATTAAAGTATATTTGCCAATACACACAAGGCAACTATTTTATAATGCATATATTCTACCATATATAGACTATTGTAGTTCAGTTTGGGGAAATTTATTACAAAAAGATTCAGATAGAATCATAAAACTTCAAAAAAGAGTAGCAAGAATTATACTGGAATGCGATATTTCTATTCCATCTAATTTCATGTTTTCTTCTTTAAAATGGCTATCTTTTACCAAAAGAATAAAATACCAACAATCAATTCTAATGTATAAAATTGTAAATGGGCTAACACCTGATTACTTAGCAATACTAAATATTGATGATGTGCAACGCCACAACTTACGATCTGTCTCTAATAATGATCTTTTTGTTCCAAGACCAAATACAATTTTTTATAAAAAATCTTTTCATTATTCTGCAACCAAAGTATGGAATAATTTACCACTCGAAATAAAAAAATGTCCTAATGTGGAATTATTCAAGAAACATAGTTATAATCATTTTCTTGAAAATTATATGCAAGTCAACTAATTTGTTTTCCTTTAACAAAACTATATCAAATATTGTCATTTATTACCCTTTGTATATTTCAATGATTGAATTGTGTATATACTAGTAATATATATTGTAAATTAATGTATGAATGTATGAATGTTAACTGTATGCATGTATTTTGTTTGAGGGCCTCAATGAAAATTAGACTATTTCTAATTGAGTTACCCTCTTTAAATAAAGAATTTATTATTATTATTATTATTATTATAATGGGGAGATAATTCTGACGAAGTAGAATCCTGACTGTGTGTGAAAGTTATTCGATAACGTCAAGAACGATAACTCATGGCGTAACGAAATCCACCCCATGTCGCCCCGACTTGCGATATTGGATGTGTTTTTTCCTACTGATAAAAAGAATTTAAATGCTTTGTTTTGAACTGTATTAATGACATCAATTGATTTAGTTCCTCACACTGCACCTCCACACATTAGAATTGGGTCCACCATAGAATTATAAAGTTTAGTATATATATATACACTATGTGACATTCCACCAGATGATGCAAATTTACCAAAAAGAGCTCCTAAAGCTCGACTAGCGGACTTTGCGAGTTCTTTACTGTTTTTGATAAAAGTCAAATGCTCGTCTAGCCACATCCTTTATAAATACTTATGAGACTTATGAGACTGTCATCAAAGTGAGAGGGTTAGCGCTATAAAACCAGGTTTAATCCACCATTTTCTACATTTGAAAATGCCTGTACCAAGTCAGGAATATGACAGTTCTTGTCCATTCGTTTTTGATGCGTTTTGTTATTTGATTTTGCCATGTGATTATGGACTTTCCGAATTGATTTTCCTCTAAGTTCAGTATTTTTGTGATCTTACTTTTTATATGAGTCACTGTCAATGCATTTAATACTGTTTGCATCACATTCAAAATTACATCTGGTAATGTTAAATGTCTGGGCGGAAATGTACAACTTTAGTTTTATCTGCGTTAATGGACAACTTCCAGTTAGAACACCAGTCTGTCAACACATTCAACATATAGCTCATTCCATGTGGTATCATATATAAGTACAAAATGTTATGCAATATATAGTTAGATGCTGTTTTTCTTAATCTTTTACCTCATGTTTCAACATGATACTTTACAATAAAAACGCTACTTGATAAAAATAAAAAAATAAATTGAAAAAGATGCAAACAGTATAAAATGAATATACCATTGATTTAGGAATCAAATTAAACACGATGAAAGCAAGTTAATGCAATAATTCAATAGGTTTCCGGTAATTCATGTTTTAATTATAAGTTCAAGACTTATTATTTTCATCAAGGTTCAGTGTGAATATTTAAAAATATAAATTCTTATACTTCTTATTTTTTTTATTTTTTTTATTCATATCGATTCATTTTTGCATACTATTTCATTCTAATGATTCATGACACTAAGGTCAAATCGTTTTTTGTTTTTGTTTTTTTTTTTAAATATAAAATGATGTTTTTGTTGATTTTTCAAAAGTTTCCTTGAAAATTTTCACATGTTTGTCTGTACTAGTAGTTTTTTTTTGCAATTGTTCCTTAAAAGAGGGACGAAAGATACCAAAAGGACAGTTAACTCAGACCACAAAAACTTAATCGTGCTGACGCAATACACTGAAGAAAAGGAAAACATTGGTCTTGTCTAGTTAAGATAAAAGGATAATTCTTTGAGCAGATGAGAAAAAAACTATCATTATATATATATATAACTTATAATTTGAAAGCTTTTAATTATCCATAACTAGGATGGTTCAGGTCGAAACGCCTTTGAAGCTGAGCTTTGAAGATCGGAAGTATATACAAACGAATAATTTTAATTGCGCAACATCTTTAAAATGACAATATTCCATATGAATTGTTTAACTAACCATCACGTTCATGTCGTGATGAAATTGTAGTTCATTAGAATATCAACATCCAAGAAATCCTGAGTTCATTTCGTAATATGTATTTATTACTCAATATCTTATGACCTTTTCTTCAAAGAATACAATAACTTTTACATATACTACGTAGTATAGTCCGGTTTCCTACTATTAAAACTACATTCCCCCCCCCCCCTTATTTTATGCTCTATTGTATTGTTAATTTGTGTATTTCTCTGTCCTGAATGTTCTTCCTTTTATTTGTATAGTAGTTCTGTCATGTAATGGTGTCCTTTTAGTGTTAAATTAAACATTGCCATAAAAGTGGGAGGTTTTGCTAGCCACAAAAACCAGGTTCAACCCACCATTTTTTCTTAAAATATTCTGAACAAAGTCGGGAAAATAGCAATTGTTATCTTATAGTTCGTTTCCGTGTGTGTTGCTTTGTAGTTTTTTTTTCTTGCACTTAAGTGTTTCTGATGTTTCGTTGTTTTCCTCTTATATTTGATGTGTTTCCTTCAGGTTAAGTTTGTAACTATAGTGGACATTTTGGTGAGTTTCGTAGTTGACAAAACCGTTTCGTAGTGAACAAAACATTTTGTAGTTGACATCAACCCTATTCTATGTTAATTAAAACATACTGAAAATTACATGAAACTAACCCTTGTTATTTGTTTTGCACGAATATACTAATTGAAAAACAGTGGCGGATGCAGGAATTTTCGAAAGGGGGGGTGCTAGCCCAGGGCAAAGGGGGGGTGCAAAACATATGTCCCGATTCAAATGCATTGATCGGCCAAAATAAAGGGGGGGGGGGGTGCGCACCCCCGGAACCCCCCTCTGGATCCGCCACTGAAAAAAGAGTAAAAAACGACTTCATGGTATAGTGGTAGTGTCCACTATGAAACGTATTTCTCCCATACTTGTTTCGTAGGTGACTGTTTCGAAGTGGACATATGCACATGTTTTATTTTTTCCCAAAAATCCCTATATTGCAATAGTAACAAGAATGATTATATTCATCAAAGCACGTACTAAGCTGTACACTGATAATTTTTTCATAATTTTAAAACCAGATGCTGAAGGAGATTTGACCCGTTTCGTAGTGGACATTAACAAAAATACATTATCACTCTGGTCCATTGATGTGCTCAATTTTTTTGCCAATTATTTAACTGTCGTTATAAAAGCATCACTTCTTTTGTAAGACCCTAATGTTTATATCTCTTACAACATGTACAAACATTGATGGTATAAAACTGTTTACTGGCAAAATTTTATAACTTCGTTTCGTAGTGGACATTTTGTCAGGGACACACCTTCTAAAATTAAAAATTCTTTGTAAAAAGCTGTTTATTAAAATATATTGGCTCTAACCATACTTTTGAATAGTTAGAGAACTTATATTAAGTAAAAACAACATTTATTTCTACCTTTTTTACAATATTTTAGAGTATGAATGTTGAACAGTTGGTCTAGGGACATGCCATTATTTTCTAACCATTCAGGAATCAATATCTTATTAGCCTTCTAAAAATATATAGTATATTTCTATGTTAAATGAGGGGGGCAAGGGGGGTCCCCATAACAGCAAAACAGTGAATTGATTTTGTGAAAAACAGATAACAAGGAATTGAAAAGGGATAATAACAGTAACAGTAATGAAATATGAAAATAAATCTGTCAAAGACCAATCCAGTAGATGACTCGTAGATCTTAGTATATAACTTGTGGTATGGACCTAGAAAATTTGTGCAAACAAGACGTTTCGGCCGTTGAGGCAGTTCTGCCTTGGTTGATTTTTTTCCCGTAACTTGGATGTTGAATTTTTCTGAACGAAATTACTAGTTTCTGTTTTTGATATAGGGATATTTTTAATCTAGGGCATTTGAGGGATCAATTTTTAATGATTTAGATTTTTTTATTTAATTTTTGAAAATAGTGCAGCCAGTGACACTTTATTATCAATTTGATTTTTAGATTATTTTTTTTCTGAAAAGCAATATATATACTTTACAAGTAATAAAAAAAACATTGATGCACAATATATTTTTTTTATCTAATGACCTCATGATAAAACTTACTTATAAAATACAAAAATACCCAGATCAGTGGAGACAGGACATGTAACTGAAACACGCATATGCCAGTTATGGTTATTCTGATAATAGAAATTGACTCAAGTGACAATTCTGATAGTATAATAGAAATTAGACCTAGTAAAAATTTGGATGACACCAAGTGAAAAACCAATCATGTATCTTATGTAAAATTATAATATATGGAAAATTTGGGTACAGCAATGGAGAAGCTGAAGGATTCTAAAAAGGGTATTTGTCGAAAATTAAACTGAAGACACATCTGTATTTGCATCAATGGTTTCTGAGCTTCAATTTTCACCATGTGAAGCAGCTAAAAAGCTTTTAAAAATATGGTGATCATGATTCTCTTTCATGTAAATGAAAAGAAAGGGAGTAGCACTTATAATATAAATGCTAAAAGAAAAAGATGTTGTATAATTCCCAAAGCCATAATTCAAACCCACACCACTTAGTAATGTAAAACAATTCAAAGGAGAAAACTAACTGCCTAATTTATCCACAAAATAGTGAACGGGAAACTTAGTAACACAGTAACAAACTACAACCACTGAATCCAGGCTCCTGACTTGGAAATAGGCACATACAGAATGTGACTGCGTCAACTTTAGCATGCTAGTTGGTGTCCAATCCTCCCCAAATCAGGGACAATAGTACAACATAAAGATTATTATGTGGCCATTAATTGAATAAAAAAATCTATAGGGAGTACCAATGCCTTTTATATAACAAAATCCATACTATAAGTTATTGTACAAGTAATAAGTGAATTATAATTTGTACAAACTGCTACATGTTCACAGACAATGGAATTTATTACAAAGGATAATAATAATATATACTGGAATGGTCCTGGGTCCAATTGATTTTATATGTTTATGTGATGTATGTTACTGAAATTCTTCTGCAAATACAGCTCCACCCGATATTACCAGTAGAAAGACCCCAATAGATATACATTGTTAAAAGATGCGGTAAGCGTGCCAATGAGACTATTATGATCTATTATCCATTCAAATCACAATTTTCAATTATCTTCAATTTCGACGGAAGATTGGCTGTCAAAATGCTAACATTCCAATTTTCAATAACAGTTAACAGCAAATAGATTCTCACAATAACAGATAACAAAATAGATAATAGTCCAATAACAGATAACAAAGAATAAGACAATAACAGCTAACAGTAAATATATTTTCAGAATAACAGATAACAAAGAATTAAAATGCCCCATAACAGCATAACAGTTAAACCCCTTGCCCCCCTCTTGAATCTAATTCAATGTACTACTGACTGCACAACAAAAACATATTGGTTAAGATCAAACACATTTTTTTTTAAGTGGCTGGGACAAGAAATCACGTTTTTATTGAAAAAAAACCGCCCTTTAAGCAATGATAGACAAATACAAAATGTGTATATTATATGCTATCACCAGCTAGATTATGCAATGCTTCGAACGACACCAGGAAAAAACATTGTAATTTCTTGATTAATATTCTCATTTTTCAGTTTTTTAGACACTTTTATTGAAAGGGATTTATCATGGTGTTTAGTTGCTGTATGACCAATTATTCATTTGCATAATCAGACTCCTCCTCATAGTTGTAGCATTTAGACATTTTCGGTTTCCATTTCTTCAGAGGCGGATTAAGGGGGCAGGGGGCCTGGGTCCCCCTTTTCTGAGAAAAATTTGGTTGATTATATAGGGAATCACTGAAGCTTGACCGAATGGGGCCCCCTCTTGGGCCAGTCAGTGGCCCCCCACTTATGAAAATTTCTGGATCCGCCACTGTTCTTAAACAATAAAATAAATAATACAAGATACAAGATACAAGACAAATAGATAACGAAATATCTAAGATTTATACTCTTTAAAGAACAAACATACATCTCATCTTATACAATATATGTACATGTACGATTCAAGTCGAATTGTCTATGCTTATAGTCTGGACCATATGAGTATTAGGACCATACGCGTATGGTCACGACCATATGCGTATACTAATATGGTCAAACTGTACGCGTATGGTCGGACAATATGATAGATATAGTAAGATGTGGTATATATGAGTGCCAATGAGAAAACTCTCCATCCAAATAACAATTTATAAAAGTAAACTATTATAGGTCAAGGTACGCCCTGCAACACGGGGCCTTGGCTCACACCGAACAACAAGCTATAAAGGGCCCCCAAAATAACTTGTTCAAAACCATTTAAACGGGAAAACAAACGGTTTAGGGTGGGGTGGGTAGAAAACAAAGAAAATTATAAACGAAAGATATATGTATTTTACTTGGCGAAAAGAAGTAATAAAGTGGCGAAAAATATATTGATTTGGCGAAAGAGGTGGCGGAAAAAAGTATTTCCAAAGGGGAAACCCAATTTGGGACCATATAGGTATACATAAGAAACGATTCAATAATACAATAAACATATCTATAACAATGACGGTTACATGAAATGTATTAAATTTATAGTTCAAAGGCTACCCAAAATAGCACAAGTTACAAGTTGAAACCCATTGTCTTTCAATCTATTGTCTTAATATGGGTGTATCTGTTTTCTGTGAGTCTCTAGTATCAATTATTTCACTCTTTATCATATCGACTTGTTTGTCAGTTAGTAAAACAGTTGAACTCTTGTTTAACAGTTAGTTAAGACATGTTTGGAAGTTCTCTTCAAAGTCGACATTTTGCTGTTCAGTAATTTTTATCCCATGAGGTCCAAATACTTATATGGTCCGGAACACTCACATTAGATTGTTTACATCACGGATATATACTGTATATGCAATTTATAAGATGTAAGAAAAAGAATATATACAAATGAACGATACTTGTTTCGTTATAAAATGCAAGCATTGATACACCATGTGTCTTGAAAGTACTTAATTTGAGCCTTTATTTTATAGTTTTTAAACGTAAACACATAACATTTTTAGCTATAAGAAATATGTATAATCACTCGATAAAAAAAGGACACACTCGAAAAAGCCCGGACTGCTCTCGAAAAAACCCGGACATGAAAAACTGAATTTAGTCTCAAAACTTCGTTTTCAATGCAATAACAATAGTTTTTGTATAGTTTCTGTATATCTTAGGATATATAGATTCAATGTATGCATTTCCGTCGACATTTGCATTGATATATGTAAGAAAATGGCTTTATTCGGTATTTTGGAATAAAAGCATTTTAAGGCTAAATTTAACTTTTTAAACGAAAAGCCATGTCAGAATGATACTATCTTTATATCTAAAATACTAATATATCATTTATAACCTTATATATCAAACTCAAGCTTCTGTATCACGTCTTGTTAGAAAAGAAGTCTGTTTGTTTACATTTTTGATCATATTCACTCGAAAAAAAAAGTGGTCACACTCGAAAAAGCCCGATCAAATCACTCGAAAAACCTCGATCCTAGCCGGACACTATACCTACCGTGATTTATCGCCTTCTCTAACAAAAAGTTTCTATTCTTTTGTTCTATTTGAACCGGGTTTCCGACCGAAAAGAAGAAACTATATTGTGCTTTCGTTGACTTTGCGAAAGCCTTCGACATTGTTTGGCGGTCTGGTATCTGATCAAAACTTATAAAACATTCGATTAACGGAAAGATGTATAATGTTAATGTCAACATGTACAATTATATATTATTACGTATTCACTTTGGATCAGATTTTTCCGAATTTTTCCCTTGTTCTATTGGTGTTAGGCAGGGAGAGAATCTCTCTCCTTTGCCTTTTTCTATTTATCTCAACGATCTGGAATTTTTTTTACGGAATAAATTATAATATAGAAGGTTTGTGCACTATCTCTGATGAGTTAGAAATAGAGTTAAATGTTTATTTAAAATTGTTTGTCATTTTATATGCTGACGATACTGTCTTAATGGCAGAATCTCAGATAGATTTACAAAGACAACTGGACTCCTTATATGAATATTGTGAGTTATGGAAACTAAGAGTAAATGTGGAAAAAAGTAAGATTGTAATTTTTTCACAAGGTAGACAGACTACCGCAGAATATTGTTTTTAAGTATGATAATATAAAACTAGATATTGTTAGTGAATTTACTTATCTTGGTGTATTAGTCTAGGTCAGGAAATTTTTCAAGAGCTAAAAAAAAAGCAATGTGAAAACGCAACACATGCTATGTACGATATTTTCGAAAAGGTCACGGTAGAGTACATAAACTGTCAATTGAATGCCAACTTGATCTATTTGATAAAATTGTTAAACCAATACTTCTGTATGGGTGTGAAGTCTGGGGTTTTGGAAATAATTCAATAATCGAGAGGGTTCATATTAAATTTTGTAAAATATTACTTGGAGTAAAAAAGTCTACTCCTGATTTTATGATTTATGGTGAATTGGGAAGATATCCATCAGAAATTTCAATTAGGTTACGAATGATAAACTATTGGTCCAAGTTGGTAACCGGACAACCTGAAACATTGCCTTTTATTTTGTATAACCTAGCAACTGCCAAATATGGTACAAATATTTAATGGTTAAAACAAGCCAAATCAATTTTAGACACGTATGGCTTGTCATATGTATGGGACAATATCTTTTTTGTAAATAAAACATGGCTACATGTAACCATCAAACAGAATAGATCAATTTAAACAAAAATGGCTAGCAAGCCTACAGGAATCACCAAAAGCATTAAATTATCGTTTATTTAAAGATACTTTGGAGTTTGAGAAATATTCAAATATTTTGGATGACCGGCAAATATCCTTATTTCTTAAATTTCGAACTTTGAACATGAAATTTCCAATAGAAACTGGAAGATGGCAAAACATAGAAAGAGAAAACAGAAAATGTGTATTATGTAATTCAGATGCCATTGGTGATGAATACCATTACAATTTTAATTGTACAGCTTTTGATAACTGTAGAAAACAATGTATTGCATTTTACTATAGAAATAAACCAAACACATTGAAGCTTTCAAAAAAATGTACAGAACTGAACGAACTATTGAAACTTATTAAGGAGATCAATAACAAATTGAACTTCTCTGGGTGAACAAATGTGAATGCCTCTATCTACTTTCGTACATTATTATTTATGTTATTGTATTGAAATATGTATAATTATCTCTATACCTTTGTAATTTGGTTTGTGAGAATAAAGATATATATAATGACTGAATAAATAGTCAACGATCAATCTTACAGGGCGATGGATCATGTAATATGATTCTGTACACTACAAAATATAATATATAACAAGTCGAAAAGGGTACAACATCACCATTAAATAACTATAAAATGAACAAATATTAGATATTTCGGATAACTGATATCCTTCTTCAATAATAGCACGATGTCAAATGAATCATGTAAAAATATTCAAACTGAGAAACTTTTTCTATATCTCGAAATTTATACAATTTAACACCACAGACACTGATACAACTTTAAAATTTCCAAATACGGCGCAAAGGTTACAAAGATATGCCAAATGAAAATAGTTATTTTCGATGTGAACTGGCACAATTTTAAATTTCCAAAGGTTGTGACAGTTTAGATGTTATAACTGCATTGAGGGCAGTCCTCAAACAAAAAAATAAAAAATGTCCTAACCGATCAATTGCCCTACCGTTGTCAAATTTGAAATATTATTCAAACTTGGATCGGTTAGGACATTTTTGATTGTTTTGTTTGAGGACTAACAATTTTGCCGAGACATACGATCTCCAAATTATACCACGCTCGTAAGACGTACTCTAGCCTTGTTCCGCGCCGGCTCGCTCCCGTTAGCCATCTCGACTGGCAGGTACACAAGGCCGCCTACAGCACTAGAAAATAGACTTTGTAAATTGTGTTCCTTAAATAGTGTTGAATCTGAAAAACATTTTCTTTTAAAATGTTCCTTATATGATGACATTAGGTTTGAAATGTTGTTCGAATGTTCAAAATATAATGACAATTTCTCAATATTAAATGATGATGTCAAACATGTTGAAATAACGAAATGTGATATTCAAAAATGTTTAAGCAAATGTTTACACAAGAGTTTTATGAGACGAAAATTATTTTCTTAATTATTACTAATAACATACTAGTTGTAAAAGTCTATTTTATGATTTTAAAGTCACTGCAATTGATTTTAAATATGCAAATTGTTAATTTTTAGATAATTTTTTTTTTTTTTTTAATTTTAAAATATATATTTTATTCTTTTTTACTTATTTCCATACTTTTTAAACAGCATTCATTTCAGATTTTTTGTTCTTTCTCAAGTATATATGCTTTTAAATGCATAAACATGCTTTAACTTTTTTGGTGATAATTTTATGAATGTTATCGTATGTAACATGCGTTAAGTGTCTCATAAGTCAACTTTATGACTGGGTATTGGTTGTTTTATTGAATACTGTGATTTGTAATGAATTGTCAATCAATATGTGACACTATAATAAAATAATTATTCTTATTATTTATATGGATTTCATTTGCCATGAGCTTATTTGTTTAATTAACACCTTCAAACGACTTAATCCAATGGCATGTATATTCAAGTATTCCTGCTATTTCTAAATGGATTTCTTACCTTTTTTACAGACTTGGATTTAAAATATCGGAATAAATCTACAATACGACATATTTAGTGTATGGATGTATTATTATTTGTCTGTGTTTTTCTATGTTGCTGGTAGGTCACATTTTAACAATCTTACTTTCAAATGAATATAAAAAAAAGCTAAGACAGGCCGTACGGTGACCTTTAGTTATTAATTTCTTTGTCATTTTGTCTCTTGTGGATAGTTGTCTCATTGGCAATCATACCACATCTTCTTTTTTATATAACATTAGTTGCCAATAACTATATAAAACATATAAAAAACAAAAAAGGTGTAAATAAGAATTCTCAATTCCATAAATCGCACTGATGTCCATTTTCACAGACTGTTTACCGGATAGAACACTTAATAAACAACTGGTATTGCCTTTCGTGATTCAGGCTTAAGTCTCTAAATATGTCATTACTTAAAAGGGATTTTCTTGATTTTTGCAGACTTTTATGCTGAAAAATGGTATTAAGGAATAAATCGTCACGTGTTGATGTTGATATGAATTACTGTTGTTTATGTGACAATTAGAGAAATTGACAAACATCACGAATGGTAAGATATGTATGCAGAAATCTTTAGCTAATTAGTTCACATCAAATTGGTTTTTGTGAAGAGTACTGCGTTAAAATTATCCTGTGAATTAAGTATTGACGGACAGAATTGAAACCACCGTAAGGTAAGACCTCTTTAAAAAAAATGCTTTCGTGAAAATTTTATATCCACTGCATGTAAACAACAATGTCTTTTTCAAAAGTAAGAATAAAAAATAAGTAAAGAAGAAAATGAAAATTAAATAAAACGATTGTTAAACAAAGGCGCTGATATTTCTACGAAGAAC